>NW_009928555.1:0-6551 GCF_000696875.1 Nestor notabilis
TTTTGTATTATACCTTAGTTATTGGACTGCTATTACATTAACCTGTAGGAGTTAGATTATTTTGATTCTCATCCCCATCCCTCCAGGAGCAGGGTGGGGAAGAAGCAGGGGGAGTGAGAGAGCAGCTGCGTGGTTCTGAGTTACCAGCTGGGCTTAAACCATGACAAGACCACAATAGTAGTAAGATAGTGAAAAAGGACATAATGTGGTGGCAATGTTAAATCCTTGTTTTTTAAAAAAGTGTCTTTCTTCAGTTAGTGGAATATATTAACAAGAGAGAAAGAATTGAGTCTGATGGATTCACTGGCCACCTAAATGATTTAGAGGAAGATAAATGTCCATTGCTTTCATTTCCATGTCTCTAAGTAAGAGTAAGCAATTTGGACCAAAAAAACCAGTGTAGAATAAAAGGACTGAAGTTAGAGAGATTTAAATGGAACCAATATATAGAAAGTTTACACTTATGCAAGTTCTAAAGTAAAGAGAATACATTTAATTACGGTATTTTATAGAAGACAAAATAGAAAATGAGTCAAAAAATTACCAGCACAAAGCATGTGTCTTATGAAAAGCAAAATATTCGGGTATGCCAAGATGACAAAAAAAGACATTTTTACTTTCAGCAAAGAAGCCAAAAGTTGAAGTTAATTTTTCACAAACCCTGAAAGTGACTATGAAAATACTTCATAAACAGCTTAAATGGAATATAAGAACCTCAGATCAGAAGAGCTATCCAAAACCTCCCTCTCACCCCACTTCTAATCTGCTTAAAAGCCCTAGCTGCTCGTTTCCTGACAAGAATTCTTTCAAATGCCTGTGACTGTATTTCTGTACATGACCAGGAGTGCTGCAGTTGGATTGGCACCCCATCTCTGTCTCTCACCTGTGGCTGCTTTTGATACTGAAGCTTGGCAGTTCTGTGCCTCTGTCCACTAAATACCCTCTTGAGAGTCTGTCAAAAATTGCACTGTGTCCAATTCAAAGCCCAAAGGCCATGTAATACCAGCCTGACTTAGCAGGTACCTATGAAGAGAATGGAAAACTTCTTCCCTACCATAAGTCAAAAGAAAGCACTATGAACTAATAACTCCCACATTCAAAGAGAATGCCTGTAAGTATCAGATTGAGAGCTTTTCTAAGTGCTGAAAAGTGTCAACCTTCCCCACTTCTGAAGGAGACGGACCTGTGCACACCATAGGATACAAGATGCTTGAAGTTAAAATGGTGAAGAAAATCCTCTCCTCAGTTAATGGTAAGGCTAAAGATTGCATTGCCTGTCTTGGATAGTGTTAAATGCCCTATGCCCTAACTGCCGTAGAATTCCACTTACGCCACCTTATAGCCCAGGAAACTGTATGCTACACTGGGTAAATGAAGATGACTTTCTATTGAGATGAGAGTTCAAGAGTCGCATGGGGACAGAAAAACAACAAGCGAAAATGAATTGGAAAGGAACAGAGCCATTTCTTTGTGTCCTACACTTGGTATTCTGAAGCTTCCCTTGGCTGCTCTTCAATCTCAGTAACTCTTGCATTCCTGGTATATGGTGGCTTCATTTACAGGACCAAAACAGTTCCCCATTCTCTTCTTTTATCTGGTTCCCAGGTTAGGCTACTTAGTTAGGCTAAAATTGTTGAGGAGAGGTAGAAGGGTTTTTAACTAGAAAGAGAAGTCCCCAGGTTTTGTTCCTACCTTCTTTAACCATCTATCTCTGTCTGATGTTCATACTTAAATACAGTTCAAAGAACAGTGTTGAAGAACTTACACCACTTAATCAAATGCCATGACAGCTAATGTACGCAGACATGTTCAGACAGACCTACTATTGTTCAGCTCAGACTTTGAGCTGGTCAGAACTAGAAACTGTTTAGCCACACTGGACTGGTACTGTGCCAAAACTAACAAGCCTTGGGTTTCCCAGGTCAGGCATAGTGCCACAGCAAATCCTCTATGTGACTTGTGGGTCAGAATAGCTCCATATTGCCAACCTCAGAGCTAACACAGAGAAACTTGAGTCTATTTCTTGCATGCTTGGTGATACTTCAGGAATATAGTTCCTTGCTGTACCCATTCTCTTTGTCCGGGCCCAAGAATTTTCTGCCACAGGACAACAGTGGCTCAACTCCAAAAGCAGGGATAGTGGATACTTCTTTCCAAGATACTATGGGGACATGTTACACTGTGATATCCCACAGCTGCTAAAGGTCTGGACTTTATTCAATTCTCCCAGTCCCTGGTGTGGCCTCATTGCTACCTTTTATGTAGGGGACTGGCATCTTTAGCCAGGAAGAATAGATGCCTAAGTCAACATTGTGAATCTGTTCAGGAAACCAGGTGCATTCTGGATTTATCCTGCATCTTTGAGCTTGATGATATCGCATTCTTCTTCTAGACTTTGACTTCATGATACTGTTTCAAAACAACGTATAAGCCAACCTAAATCACTTCTGATTTAAATTGGAGTTCCACACTCCTTCCCATTAATTCTTTGTCTCTGTATTGACAGCTGCTCCACAACTGAAGTGAGACAGCCAATGGAGCTAAAACAACATACAGCTTTTCACAAAGCTAATTTCATGCGACGCTAGTGCAGTGAAATGCTCCAGTGTCAGGGAAGACCAGGAAGGACAGTACCAGTGACCAAGATCAGGGGCAAGGTAGTGTCACAACAGCAATTTAAATTGGCTTTAATAGTTTTGGAACACTAAAAAAGATGCACTCCCATACCTATTTTAGACACATTAATTAAATGGTTAAATTACAAAACTAGTCTCTTCAGACCACAACATAAATGATGCAGAGAAACAGGCAGTTCCACACAGCTATCCAGAACAGCAGCCAGATACACAGACCTTGAATTGCCTTTTGGAAAAAGCCATCTCCTCATTAAGTCTAGGAAATAAAGACTCCTGATATAACTACCTGGCTGGAGAACTTAGAATTTGAGGCTGTGAGCATTTATAGCATTTATATGGTCTCACTGAATGTCAACTGTCGGTGTCTAAAAGCAGGTTATACTTAAGGCCATGGAGAAAACATGAACAACAGATGAGTAAGAAGAAAGAAGAAATGAGAAAAAGGATATTAAAACTAATTTTTCACTCCAGTAGGCTAGAATCCCCCTGCTGTTTGTCCATCTTCCTTATTTTCTTTCAAAAACATTGCTCTTGTAGGAAAAAAAAAATACTCTGAAAACAAAATACACCCCCTAGTGAGACTGAAATCTGAATAGTGATTCACGCTACTGAGCATACCTATCAACTGGTTGAAGTATGTAATGATGACTGTGCAGCCATCAAAGAGCACTTATACACCTGCATTTTGAGTTTGACACTGATGGGCAATGTAAGGGGGAATATGTATGCATGAGATTGCTGCATGGCCAATCTTCACTATTTTCTTGATTGACTGATTGGCTGACTCACTACTGAGATTTGTCTCTTATCACTTAAAAGATTCTCTGCAGTAAGACTGTCAGTGAGAGGGGAATTATTTTTTAGCAAAAGCAGTCATTTGCAGCAATCAGGGAAAGGAAAGCAGCCATAGTAAATAGAGCTAGGAGATGTGACCTTAAATGTCTCGTTAGCACTCACAAAGTCCTCAAAGAGAATATCTGAAGCATAGTGCAGAGGGTAGGGCCAGGTCTTCCAGGTTTTTAACGGCAACTGAAAGGAAACCTTTTGTCTTTATTTTATGTGATTTTGTGTTCATTTCAGGTTTAGCTGAAAAAATAAATTACAAAAGTCTTTCCATGGGTAAGTAATCACAATAGATTATCTAGACACAAATAAAAGATTTTAGCTAGAGCCTTTCTTTAACATGGGAAGTTTTCATAACCCTGTAACCACTATGACTGCTATGCTTGCCTCTGTAGGACAGTAAATAATACAAGGCAGGGACTCATCTCTGGGTCAGCACAGTTCACATTCCCTCAGTTAAACTCTTCTACTGCCCAGACCAGAAAGTCTTCATTCAAATGGCCCACCAGGATTGATTTCTAGCCCATACTAACCTCCAAACTGCACTTGGGTACTGCCTGTGAAAGTTGACATGAGTCAAATTTATGCAAAGAACCACGCCAACAATTTAAAAGTTGTATGGCAATGTCTGTTCCTGTGCCTTTACCCTTTGTTATTAATTAGTGTTGCCATAGCCTTTCAGATAAGGAACATGCTTGAGAGAATATGATACGCCCAAGTATCTACTTTTTGATTATAGCTAAGTATCAGTTTCTCATTTTGTTTTGTCAAAGGAGAATATCTACTGGCAAACAGATTTAGCCTTGTCCATATTCTTTAAACTGTAACAGTTTGGATTTACAGTGAGACACTTATCAACTTCCACCCGACTGTACTTGGAGAGTATGAGAATAAGCCTAAATTTGGGACCGAAAGTGGTTTCACACCTGCATTTGTTACTGTTAGAGTAATGCTCAGATTATTCAGCTTGAGAAAACTAGAGGCTCAATATGGCCACTGATTTCTTCTTTTTTTCAGTTGAGTTGAAAAGGAAGAAGAAAAATGTCTTCTTTAGCTTTTTGCAGCAGGTTTCATAGTAACAGAGGACAGGTACCCTGTGGGAACTTGTCATGTGTTAAGACCAGTCAGGAGTTGAGTCTGTCCTCCTTAGGGATAATTTTGCTATGTGAACCAACAGCTTTCATTATCTACAGGAAATTCTTGAAATGCCACATGTCTTTGTAGCTAGGGAATTTTCTGAGCAAAACTTCAAGAAATATTTATGGAATCTGTTCTGAATTGCAGAACGCCAAATATCAAGTACATCTCAGTCTTTGAAAGGAAAGTACAGGTTTGGATACTACTGAGACCTCTAGAGACAGAGGACATTCTCTCTTAGCCAGCAGTAAACAGCCTTTCCAACTGGGTAACACAAGCAACTTACCAAACCAAACTGTTGAAACCTATATGGTTATGCTCCTACAAGCCACACACTGTTAAAGTTTCTCTGGTTATGTTCTAGAAGCCACACAATGGGGCTATGCTGGCTCCTTAGACCCTTGCTAACATCAGTTTAAAAATTGTTGGTTCTTGCAGGCAGCTGCTGCATTTGCTTCCCCCCATTTTGTGCTTTTTGCTCTTACCTTTTCAAGCCATTTTATTGCTTTCAGGTGTCCTTTAGTCTTCTTGGCTTAATTGCTTTAATCTTGGTTTAATTCATTTGACAATGGATTTTTCTGTTTGCCCTTTCTTATGCAGGTATTTTAATGGGTCTATTTCTTTTCTCCTTGTTCTTTTCTTTGGTCTTGTTAGATGCTTTCAATTTCCTTTCTGTTGCTTTGTCTACTCTTCTTCTCCAGATGAAACCACAGATAAATAGAACATAATCAGGACTCTTGTCCTATCTAGTGCGAGATATTTGTCTGGACTGGAAATGTCTGTCTAGGGACTTTTGAAAACTGTCATCTATAAAGGGATGAGAAATCAGTTTTTATTATTCTGCTGTTTTAGGTTTAACCATTTCTAGTAGCCAGTGCAGCTTTTCACACAATAAGAGTTGATGACATTCTGTCTCAAACTCTCCCTACAATATTCATAAAGAATTCTCTGTTTTTGCAAGATTATGGCAGACTAGGGCCCTATGGCCCTAGATATTTTCCCAGACATGTTTTTTTGAAAGGTGACAAGTGGAATTTTGGTGTAAGATTAATTTATTTAGTTAAGTCACTGCATTCTGTTTTATTTACATACATGAAGTATGTATTTTATTTACGTACATGAAGTATGCAGTTTTTAAAGTCTATATGGTGTGGATACTTAACCACTAGTGCAAAAGACCAAACATTGTCAGTATTTCTTTTCAGGAACCATTTAATCTGTTTATTCTCCCTTGAAAAGAAGAAAGCTATAAGGGTTGGTGACAAAATGGGTACCTATATGATTTACAAAGACTTGTGGTGGAATACCAAATGACAGAGAATGGTTAAAAAGAATCCTGCAGGAAGGATTTAAGCCAGCCAACATGTTTCTTTGTGAAAGTGATTCAGAACTGTTTTACACTGTGACTTAAAAGTTAATATTTGAGTATAAAAAGGCGCCTTTGTGCAGCTGGAGACTAAGTGTAGAAACTCTGGGTCTCAGGATTAGGAACTGCCTGCTGTTGCTCCTGCTTCAGTAAAACGACAGTGCAACATGTATGTACTTATACCACCACCCCCGAACCCCCACCCCCCAGATCTTCTAGGCCTGTAAGTTTGTTTCTAAAAATCATGTCCCTCCAGTAAGTAGGTACCAAGTAGGCTTTCATCAGGGCTCATTAGCTTTGAGCCAGTCTTTTGATATGACTTAAAATATGGACAGAATCAACTCAAAGTTTAGGCAAGGTAAACTCATACCACTTCCCACTTCTGAGCCGGTGTAGAACAGGCTTGCACCTACCTACAACATACACACTGTAGACCTAGGTTAAGAGCTCAGTGTGTTGAAAGTGAATGTATGGGGAATGCAATAGTTAAAATACAGAAATGAAACATGCCTGCATGTCAAATTAGAGGAAAGGACACCCAGTAGGTCAAAGGAGGTGATCCTGCCCCT
>NW_009928556.1:0-6090 GCF_000696875.1 Nestor notabilis
CTACGGGCGTTTGTATAGAGACATCTGAGCTACCATTCAGTTGTCTGATATTTCCTGAAGAGAAAAATATCACTGTGTGCTCAAATCCATTTAAACCCCACAGGTTCAATGCATCCCGTATTTTCAAGTTAAGTGTGTTTTAGTGTGTACACCCATTCCACCACTACACAGTGCACAGGATAAGCTAGAATTTCCAGATCTGTTCAAATGCGGGGGCTGACTGTGTGAAGAGGTCTTTTTGAAGAAGAAATACTTCTACCTTGGTAAGTATTGCACCTATTGAACAAACTGATGCTTATTGACTGTGGACATACCTGGTACCTCTAGGTCTACAGGCTACCTGTTCTGAGCTATATCTGTTTGTAGGGTACACAATCTCCACTTAGAAAGTTCCACCTGTAGTGTCAGAAGTTTCCATTTGTATTGTCACTGTCTTTTCTTTCATCCTCTCATCCTACCCATTTTCTACTCCCTGGTGTTTGTTTTACATGTCCCAGCTTTTCCTTTCTTGTCCTTTTATGTTTCCATCCTCTTGCATGGCCTCTTTTCTCTGTGGTAGTTTGCCTTCTCTGCTTTACTGTCTGGAAATCATTGCCAAAACTTTCTACTTCTGTCACCATAAAAAAGCAGTGTGTACTTACATAGAAAGCAGGTTATAAGATTGAAGAATAAAGGAGCTCAAAAGAAGACCATAGTATTTCATACTTCTTTTTATTCTCAACTCTTCTGTGTTTACATTATCTTGTTTTAGTCTTGCCAGCTGTAGGCATACTACAGAAGTAGATCCAGGTAGTCTGAATGCTGGGGGAAAAGGCAGGATGTCATCTTTACCTCTCTCCTGTGTACATCTCTTTAGAAGACTTCTTATTCATGAGCTCAGGAGATTGTTGGAAGAACACATTTCAGCTGTTGAACTACCGGAAGCAGTACAAATCCCAAAGAGAACTTCCAGGGTCCTAACCCTCTTTGTGCTGGCCAAAATGTTGAGAACAGAACATGCTTTTCCTTTTGTACAGCCAGAGCAGTTACTGATGATTATTTTGTTCCCAGAGCACCAGTGACGTTACACTTCGCATGGGTAAAATATTTCTCACCAATGCCAGTAATTACCAATTACCAATGCAAAGGTAATCTCTGATTCACACACTCAACACAAGCATCTCGGTATCCTATGCCATGACTTACTACTTTGTATTGAAATAATATGTTTATATGGCAAGTCCACCTTTTCTTGTGTCAATAGAACTGTTATTTATTCAATTGAATAAGCAGCGTTTGTATGCAGCCTTAATCATGAACACTTTGGAAACTGGCATCAGGCACTAAATACAATCCTGTCAAATAGCTGGCAGTGGATTAACTTTGACACCTAGAAACATGCCAAATTCTGACAGACTAAGAACTCACTGTATACCCAGTGTCAATCATTCACTGAGTGCCACTCCAAATGCTTATCCTGTTAGTGATGACATCAATCTGCATTGGCATTCAAAATGCTGCTGCCCTTTGAATATATAACTGAAAGCAATGGACAGAACACCAAAATGTATGCGTGCTAGCAACCACTTATCCTTCCTTAAGAACTAGTGACCACCTCTGATGTGGAGATACTGCTTTATTAATGGGCAAGTCAATTTACACAGCTGTTTGCAAAAAAAAAAAAAAGTCTTGTCTTTATGGTTAATCTATTATTCTACAGTCAGGCTTACTTGCAAGCAGTCGAAGTGATTTCCATCACGTACTAAAACTTCACAGAGGTATTTAGGTCTAATTCTAGTTACATCCCAAGTTGTAAAAGTCTGTTCGTATTAGTAACACCTAATAATGTATGACAAGGGTCACAGATACTATTTTATGCTAACCTGGTTACTAAAGCACTTTTGTTTTCATAAATCCTTCATTTCTGCCTGCACAGTGACCCAACCCAAGAGTAGTTTTCCATCTTTTTTTCTTTTCCTTTTTCCCTTTCTCTTGTTCTATAATCCACCAGAGTGACAACTACCTTGTGAAATAGGAGATGAGGCTGAAAAGGAAGTTGAATGCATCTCCTATTTCCTGGGCAAGTGTTCTATCTATTAAATTGTTCTAAAGAGGAGCAGTTCTACAGCTGCTGTGATGGATTAAGAAGTATGTTATGTTTAGTTAAGACCTTGCCCTTGGAAAAGAACTCCACTAACCATATCATACTTGTCCAGAGATCACTAATAAACAAATCTGACACAAGATGTTAAGGTTTTAAAAATGGCTAATCATTTAATTAGGGTATTTGTCCTTTCCTTCATGTTTAAAATTGACTCATTACTGGGGGGAAAAAAAAAATAAAGGACCCCTAAGACTTAAGTATAGTGGAAATAAACTTCTACCATGTATTTCCTACTAGTCATAGATAATCCCTTGGTCAGCATGTAGAAGTCATAAGTAACTCTCCAAAGACATGTCCCTCTAGATAGAAGAGTTGGTGCTTGTTTTCGTGAAAAACCCATCTCGGACCCTGAAACTGGCTTTTGTCTTTGAGTTACAGAAATTGGGCATTCATTTAGAGAGCTTATAGAATCAAGTCATCAAATACTCTTATGAAAAAATCTATCACAAGTTAAATATTTGTAATACTGTTTAGCTGCTACAATCCAGTCAGGAAGGTGAGTTTCAAATGGTGTATTTAGGAAAAGCACACACTAGAACTGCTGTTCAAGTTAGAAGCTTGAACAGGATCAGGATTCTTATTCCTCTATCATGCCAGCAGGTGCTAAATCTAAGGCATTTGCAGACCCACTTAAGCCATCTAAAAAAACCCCAGTAATGCCTTAATTTGGACTAGCTAAGTGTTATGAACATTCACTGACATAGGGCAGATGTGTTCTCAAGGAAACTAGATCTTAGACCATCAACTACTGTCCCTTCTCATTATCAGATAAAACTGCATATAATTCCTTTCATAAATTTAGTAGCCTCCTTTCTAAGGCATGATTTACTCTATTTGACCTTCTAAGAGGCTATTCCAGAACCACAGTTCAACTGAGGAAGGACTAACAAGCCTGAAGCCAGTTGTCCAAACACTGTAGCTTGCTTAGTTATCTGAGGTACTGGAACGAGATCAACCTTGCTGTAAGTTTGGGCATCAGTCAACTGGGTAATTTCATAAACTGATCCTATGCTTTTTATTTTTAATTGTCCTTGATAATATACATGTCTGATCAGCCATTTACAAATTTTTCTTTTAAACATCCAAATCTTACAAGGAGTCTGAGCCTCTGCTCTGAGTCTGATAATTTCACTGAAGAAAAAGCACAGAAAATGTTAGTCATTGCACTGCCAAAGTACTTCTAAGGAGCTGAGCTTAGTGCGTGCAATCTAGCATTAATGGCTCAAAAAGGTGTCTGTCTGCTGTTGTCGTGTGGAGGTCAGTGTTTGCACTCTAGTAAATAGCTGCTATAAAACCTGAAGTATTACTGACTTGCTTAAAATTCAGACAACGTGGAACAAGTGTAACTGTCAGCAGTAGGAGATCTTGAATAGCTCTAAAGGTTAAATATCAATTTGTTTAAAAAAAGAAGTCAAACTCATTCTTCTATCATAAACTGCAAATCTAATGGCATTCGACCCATTGACAATCTTGTCAGACGTTTGAATTTAAAGTATTTGACACCCCTAAGAAACAGAACTCACTTTTATTGAATATAGATTACTTCGTAAAGTTGATGGGGTTTTTTGTTTGTTAGGAGGTTGGGGTTTTTTTGTTTGTTTGGTTCGTTTTTTTTTGTTTGTGTTTGCTGTTTGTTTTGGGTTTTGTTTTGTTTTGTTTTTTTAAACAGGTTCCTCATTGCATATACAGAAACCTAGAAAACATTTTTTAGAAATCCAAAATCTCCATCTGAGGCCAGTTCCAAAGGCAGTGGAGGTTTTCTGTTGACTTTAGTAAGTTTTGGATGAGGCCCTTATGATGCTTGAATTTATCAAGAAAATGGAGGACTGAATGCAGAAAGCACACATTCTGATTTTTGTCTTACAGTTTTCTTTTAGAATACATTTTGTCTTCACATGGCAAATTATCAATTTTATGTTTCTGAAAAGCATAATGAAAATTTTTAAAAGGTGTTGAATTTACTTAGGCTTATGTCTAATTTTTACTT
This sequence comes from Nestor notabilis, assembly GCF_000696875.1. Classification (NCBI taxonomy): domain Eukaryota; kingdom Metazoa; phylum Chordata; class Aves; order Psittaciformes; family Psittacidae; genus Nestor; species Nestor notabilis. The sequence continues at coordinate 4,131 of NW_009928556.1, forward strand.
TTTTTTCAATGAAAGATTAAATGTTGGATATAAATCAAATGTAAAAAGTAGAAAACCTTTTTTAAAAAAAAATTTAATATTTAAAAAATATTTGTGGAAGATATAGAATATTTTCAGTTTAAAGCTTACAGGTTAAAATCTGATTCTGATAAATCATGATAATTAAAATAACAACATCAGTAACAACAACAACAGTAATAACAGGTACAATGAGACATTGTCTACCACTAAAAGACTGGGAAGTGCTGAAATCTGAAATAAAGCAGAAGTTTATTTTTCAATATTCAAATCAGTAATTGCAACACACTAGTTTTCTTTGAAATTTAGACAGAAATTGAATGCTTTCTCTGCCTCAAATTTTTTAAGTATTTTAAATTTTCTTGTCTTGTGATACTAAACTGATTAATTGAGAAGATTCATCTTCCAGTTGTAAAAATTGGATAAGATTATTTCTGATATGATTCCTGTATTGCTTACTGATTATCTTATTATAGTATTAACCTCAATACAGGCTGCTAGCAGTAGAAGCCTTTGATGTACAGCTTCTTTGAACTCCTCAGATATATCAGCATGTAAGTCTATATCTTAGATTAAAACTATAGTACATATGCATGTGAATCTCTTGTTTTGCAAGTATGTAGCTTAGACTTTTCTCAGGAACAATACCATTATTGATGAATAGGTAAAGAGTTTATACAGGCAAAGCCCCTGCTGTGGGGGCTGTTATCTGTGTGTCCACCAGGGCATGCCCTTCCACATCTCTACATAAGTTTGTCCACCTAACTCCTGCCACTTCCAGCCCTTTAGGGCTGTCCTGGTTTTTCCTCATATATTCTGGCATCAGCTCTTCACTCTGCTCTCCTCTAGGTGGCAACAGAGGAGGGAGAAATACAAAGTACTTCTTTGCCTTTAAAGAAGCAGAAGGATAAGGATCAAGAGAAAGAAAGAAAAGGGAAATAGAAGGAAAAATGGGAAGGGGAAGGGAAGAGCTTCAGAGAGTTCTTCCCTTGTCCTTGCCTCTTCCACAAATAGTAGACCAGATGTTATTAACCACCTCTTTATATTAGCTTCCTTACCAGGAAGGACGATGGAACAGGCTTCCAATCAGGTCATGGTTCTTCTCAGCAGTGAGCTGGAGCTCCTTCTTTCATTTATAATGACTTCAGACCTTGCCAGGCTTGCCTGGCTGGAGAAGTAGCTGTGAAAGCTGAGCTGAACTGTCAGGAAACACTGCAGAAAGAAAGTGAAAGAAGATTGAAGATGCAAAAGGGGAAGGAAGACCTTCCCACTAAGTCATGAGGTTCAAAATAGATTTCTAAACCCCTGATGGAGCTAAAGTGGGAATAGGTCCAATCTTAGTCTCAGATTTTGAAAAATCTACTCTTTGAAAAATCATGGCCGTCAGGTGAAGTTCCTGATGATTGGAAGAAGGGTAATATAAGGCCCATTTTCAAGAAGGGGAAGATGGAAGACCCAGGGAACTACAGACCAGTCAGTCTCACCTCTGTGCCCGGCAAAATCTTGGAGCAGATTCTCCTGGAAAGCATGTTGAGGCACATGAAAAAGAACGAGGTGGCTGCTGACAGCCAACATGGTTTCAGTAAGGGGAAATCCTGCCTTACCAATCTGGTGGCCTTCTATGATAGGGCTACAGGACTGATAGACAGCGGCAGAGCAGTTGACGTCATCTACCTGGATTTGTGTAAGGCATTCGACACTGTTCCGCACAACATCCTTGTGTCTAAATTGGAGAGACACCAATTTGATGGATGGACCACTCAGTGGATAAAGAACTGGCTGGATGGCCACACACAAAGAGTTGTGGTCAATGGTTCAATGTCCATGTGGAGACCAGTAACGAGTGGTGTCCCTCAGGGATCGATGTTGGGACCTGTCTTATTCAATATCTTTGTCAGTGACATGGAGAGCGGGATTGAGTGAGCCCTCAGCAAGTTTGCCA
>NW_009928557.1:0-6322 GCF_000696875.1 Nestor notabilis
TGAGCCACACAGCTTGGTGTCGTCGGCAAATCCACCAGGTCCATTTCATTGTTCAGAAAGGAATGCAGGCAGCAGACTGTTTTATGAGAGCAAGTGGCAATCCCCTAGAACAGGATCTTGTAGACCCAATTTGTTGCAGATAAGCTTTTAACTGTCCCCATGCTTCTGCTGGATGTGTGCAAACCCCTTAGACTATCATGCAGCTGACCCAAATCCAGTGTACCAAAAGAAATGTTCCCCTTGGTTTCAGCGAGCTTTGGATCAGGCTTTATGCGTCACTGCTCATTCAGAAAAATTACTTGTTTCCAAAATAAATGTGAGTGAAGTGGATGGTTGCATGCTATTTTGAAGGGCTTCATATCTCCTAATACTGCTGCATCTCTCTTAAACCACAATGTATGTCACTTTCTCAGTCAAGGTTGCTAGAAAGAAGGTCCAGGCTGAAAAGGAACAGGTACCAGAGCTGGGGACTGGACATGTTCCTTGTGAAACCAGGGTTAAGAAATTTAATCCAAGAGATTCAATAACATCCATACTTAAAGCAGAGGCACATCACACGTGACACAAAGTAGAGCTTTGTCTTTAGCATTGATAATCAGTGTCTACCTAGCTCCACAGGGTTTTACTCCTTGATGCTGCCTGTACTGGACTTTGCTTTAGTGTTGTTTTGTCCCATAAGTTGAGAAACAGAAAGCAGGTAACTCTTAGCAAAAAGTGCCTGTTTCCAAAAAGAACAGACTTTTAGAGCATCTTTGTTTGTATGAACTTGCCCTATTTAAATTTCATTCTGATAAAATCTTACAGGTAGTGCAATACCATTAGTAATCCTTGTGCACAGATGAATGGTATATTTGGTGATTTTCTTGGCTACCAGAAGCACAATGAGCAGGAACAGATTGTGAGTACTTATTATCTTTCCAGTCAGAAGGAAAAAGGAAGAAGAAAAAAGAAAAAAAGGAAAAACTTCAATAGAACACCCTTGGAAGCAAACACAGCAGATGAAGAGCTTCCTGAAATCCAAAGGAGCCAAATGATTAAACACCCACCCTGAACAGTGTACCCTAGATCCTAGAATGGGACGTGAGCCAGCAGTATGCTGGGCTGTATCAGCAAGTATTGCTAGTAGCTCAAAGAAAGTGTGTCTTCCCCTCTGCTAAGCACTGGGGAGGAACATCCAGAGTACTGGGTTCAGTTTCAGGCTTCCCAGTGCAGGAAAGACACGAACATGCTGGGGTGAACCCAGCAAAGGGCCATCAGATGAGACGGTATAGAGAAATCAGAGCCAAACTCTTCTTAGCAGTGTGGTGGACAGGGCTACAACAAAGTCCAGTGGACAGGACTACAACAAGATGCGATGGACACAAGCTGGAATCAGAGAAATTATCATCAGATATAAGGAAACAAATCTTCCTTGTGAGAGTGGTGAAACATCGGAGCAGATTGTCACAGCCCAGAGAGGTTGTTGCATCTTCATCCTCAGTGATTTTGAAGATCTGCTGAACAACCTGCTGTCACTGGTCTAGCTTTAAGCAGGGGTCGCAGCAGGCAGCCTCTTGCTGCTGCTTCCAGCCTATGTGGGTCTATGAATCTGCGATATTGAACTGCTGAATGAATCCTTTTCAGCGCTGCTGCCAGTTTCCGTGTCTTCACATCTTAAAAAGCCTTGACAGCAGAAAAGGCCAAGGCAGCTGTCATCAGGAGAAGAAACAGCTATCTCCAAGGGCCAGGCCTGCCAAATGACATTGGCACAAACTTCTGATAGTAGCTGAGTTAAAACAGGGGAGTTAGCAGACTAGAAAAATCTAGTGTTCGGGCTCAGAAGTCATCTTAATGGAAACAGATACAAAAGCCACAAACGTTTTCCAAGAACTCCTCTGGGTTTTTTTTTTTAGTAGCTTCTAAGTTTCAGATGAATCCACCCTTTGCATTTTATCTTCATACGCTGTCATGCAGAAAGAGTGACAGCAAGTAGGCTGTCACTGGTCTATGTTTCTGTGCCACTTACAGCAGCTGAACTGTGGGCAAAGTAATCTGCAGATGTGGAAGCATTTCTGCTTGTATTTACAAGTCTGTTATAATACAGACACTTAAAAATCTCCTACAAGTAAGTACGAACACTTGCATACACTTTACTATTACATCTTTTACTGACTTTTCCCAAGACATGGCTGAAAGATATAACTCGTTTGTCCTTGGGGTTCAAAGAAGTCCTGGTACTGACCTGGCATCCTTGTTTCCTGCTCTCCGTCTGCCCTGCACTGCTTTGAGTCAACATCATAATGATAAGGAAAATTACCTGAACAGCTTAAAAAAAAAAGCATTTGAAAAATAGCTTTCCAAGCAAAGTTTCTTTTAAAGTGAGGAAAACAGGTACAGTGGGGTGAATTGGAGATTAAAAGATGAAATCAGCCCAGGGAAGGGAAGCTAATTTGACTTACTTTGTTTTTCACAAAATACATCAGTGGTGATGGTAAAAGCATCTGAAGAGTGAGAGGGAGCATTGCAAAAGGACATATGGGAGGCAAGAACTGAAATCATACACATACACAGAAAGCCGGGGGCAGAGAGCACATCATATTTATCTCAGTGCCCTGGAAGGGGCATATAATTGTTTCACCTCTAATTATGCAGCATGTTTTTGGGTGAGATACATCCTTCCTGCAGCCACACTTGTTAAAAGCATTAAGCACTTGCTAAACTCTGTGTGAATAATACTGTGCTCACTTAGCAAAGGCCCTAATGACTTCATCTCCTTAAGACTCCTATTAATTCTTAGAACACTTATTTCCAACTATGGGAAGTGCCATGACAAGCAAGATTACAGCAGAGTAGACAACCCCCCCTGGCTCAGTGTCTAGGAGATGGAAAGACTCCTGAAGAAAGACTCTGTCATACTACATTAATTATCTGAGCCTGCAATATTCCGACTCAGTTTTACTTTCATGTCATTGCCACACAGCTTATAGGTAGGGGCCTATATACAAAAGATGTGACAATAAATGTGATTACAGGAAACCTCATGCAAAATCCTTTCACTTAATTGGAAACATGAAAGGAAAATGACAGGAGATCCGTTCAGCCAGAAAGATGTTCTGCACAGAAATGTGCTCAGAAGGTTTGTCTTGTTTGTGGGGTTGAAAAGAAGAAGCTGTCATGCTCCTGAAATGCCCAGTACTTCTCTCCACCCAAAATAAACTGCTGGCTGTAATGACTGTCCTTTCAGAGATGGTCTATTTTAAGACAATGGAGCTACGCTACAAGGAGCAATCACAGGAATGACAGCATGCAATAAAGCAAGCCAGGATGGATTTTTGATCTTCTGCAAAGGGATTCCTTTCATGCTCATGCTTTAGCACTGGACTTTACATGAAGTCTTGTGAAGCCTGGAGACAGAGAAGAAAGAGCTAGCTGCTAGGGGCACAACATTGTATTTGTGTTGTTGAGAGGGGAGTTCCTTGCAGCATGGTCCTGAGCAGATTTACCCTTACTGTTCAACAATTTGTTCACTACTGAGTATCTGCTTAAGTACTTTACTGAACTGCATTCTTAAATGTAAAGCAATATACTGCCTCAGGGGAGCCCATGCTGAAATGCTGAGTTTTTCTGAGTCAGGGTTATTGTATTCTGCTGTCCACTGCTCGCTAGGGAACCACCTCTGACTCACTGCTAGCTCCTGAAAGTTGTAAGTTTGCTTGTCTAAGTCCAAACTGCTTGTGTGGCTTGTTTGGAGAGCAAAGGAGCCCTGAAATTCCTTCCTTTAGTGCATTTCTAGTGGAGGTGGCTTCTTCCACACCCTCGTGGAGCATTTCTGTGTTGGTTAGTAAGCATTTGCCAGTTTTTCCTGGTTTTTCTCAGTCATTCTTCATTGTTAAGAGCATGACCTGCACTTCAGTACAACGGCATTCTGTCACTGCAGCATTCATTAGGATTTATTTTTGTTCCTGCGTGCACTGGCACAGCTATTGATGAAATGGAGTAAGCAGTGAATAAGCCTAAACAATAATGAATGTGATCTATCTCTTGACATCTACAACAATGTAACTAGAACAGCAATATTTCTTTGTGCATAGGTTTTGCTTTCTCAGAGAGAATTTGTCCAAGAAGACAAATAGTAGTTAGAGCTGCATTACATCGTAGGAATCAGTAGGGGGAGTTGCTGTGGGTCTTGCTTTGCTGCCTTCTTCATGACTTCTTCCCAAACTACGGCTTCTTCTTAAAACAATGGGACTCCAACGCGCAGGTTCGCTCATTTCTGAAATGTGTGAGGGAGTGAAGACTGCAGTATTGTTGGCATTCACAGTGATATTTAATGCATAATAAATACCAATATATCATAAGATCTGGACTTCGAGAAGAAGTGCTGCTTTTTCAGTGGTCCCATAACCACTAAAGTAACTTCTCAGAGTTACTCCAATCAGCCAAACCTCCATCAGCCCCTAAGAGCCATGATTACAAGAGGGCACATCCCACCTTTTGCAGGGTCCTTCCCCCTGTTCAACACTCACACAATCACAGAACGCTGCTAGAAACTACGCCAAGGGGCTGAAGTTAAGGTGCAATGCCTATGTTTTCTAGGGAAATAAGAAATAATTTTTTATAGTATAGTGTTTGTAATATTCATAATATTCCATGGTACAGTATACATTTATCCTACTTAAACAAATAATAACTGCAATTATATCCTGCTTCAGTAAATAGAAAAAAAATGTAGGAAGCGTTTGCATGAAAAGAACTGCAGATAATACCTAAAATCTCTCATTTCCCTTTTAAGAAAGTTATAAAGGAAAAAAACAACACATTTCAAAGGAGGGACTAAGAATATGGAATTTTTCTCTTGATTTCTAAACAGACAAATGCCCTTAGAACAAGTCATATTTCCTTTCTGTTTCAATGAATTTAAGTTTTTAAGCTTTGCCTGGTCTTTTTTAGCGAATTGGTACAAAGCCCAACACTTCCTCTCTAAAAGACAAGAAGAAAACTGGGATTTCAGCTTTAAAAATACTGTCAGATGAACATCAGTGTGCAGTGTGTAGGATTTATAAATAAATGGGCAAGTGCCCAGCCTGGCCCGAGTGGAGCTGTGGCAGTTCCCATCCAACAAGAGCCTTGGACTCTTCAGGCTTATGGGGTGGTACCTTCTTGCAATCATACCCGTGGTCTCAGCTGATTGCACTGCCACCTTGATTGCCTAATTTTCTATTCTGGACATTTTGCTTGCTCATATACTCCCTAGCTTTCTTGCTATTTTCCTATTTTTGAAGTTGTCCTTTCAACTTGATTATTCTGCCTGAGAAGCACTGTTGTTTTTTTGATCTTGCCCTTGTAAGTACATCATTTTTGAGAGAGGTGCACGCCTCTGGTACCTGGGTGGGATGTGGATCCTGCCTGAGCCTGCTGTCCTGCACTATAGCTGCCCCTCACCAGTCAGAAATGTGAAAAGTCACAGACAGCCAAAGCAATGGGAGCCTCTGTCCCAGACATGGATCATTTGGAAAGCCAAAGGAAAGTGTGTGGATCTCTCTCAAGACTAGATGTGGCAGCAGCATGAAGGGGGGATGCACAGGTGCTGTCATGCACAGAGACAATATTGGGCTGCCCTGGAAAGGGTCAGCGCTGCCTTCACCTTCTCCTCCCCCTTTCCAGTTACACACCCATTGTAATCTCAGCAGCTCTCTTGGTACATCTAATAAAAAAGCAGGTAATCAGAGCCGTCAGGTATGCTGGGGTACCTCTGTGTCTATTCTTCATAACTATACTGCACTGTAGCAAATAAATGCCTCCTCAGGTCCTCCATCCAAGGGAGACACCCCTAGAGTCCAAAATGCTGACTGACTCATCACCTGGTTATGAGCAATGATTACAAGGATTATGTCTCTCTTTATCCCTCTTTATCCCATATGTACATACAGATCTGCTTTTGTCTTATGTGTTTATATTATTCCTTTTCTCTTTAGCCTAGATCTACAGTCCCTTCTAAAATGTCATTTTACTTGAAGAAATCTATGAAGTTGATTCAGTAATATTCTTCAGAGGGCTTCAGTGCAATGTGATGCTTTTCATTAAAAGGTAGACTTAGCCAGCAGCTGTGTTTCATTTGCATACAGACCTCACTTTGTCAATGACCTTTATTTGAGGGAACATTTTCTGACTATTAGTTTTCAGCAGCTCTAGTATTTGCAATTGCTGCTTGTATTAAACTAGATGTGTTGGCAGAAGGGGGCATTGATCCATCTCAACACTCCCAATCAGTTGCCAGCGCCTATAATAAGTGCTTGGAGTGATGTAGATACTTGGCAGGGCGGTTGGAACTAGATGATCTTAA
>NW_009928558.1:0-7123 GCF_000696875.1 Nestor notabilis
GGCTCCGCCTCGACACCGGCTCAGAGCCCTGTACGGTGCCGGGGCCGCTAGTGCAGCCGGGAGCGGTCGCTCCCCCGTCGTTCCTCCTTGGGGAGATTCTCCGGGTGGTGAAGAGCAGCCTAAAACCGGCCGGCAAACGTTAATCGGATCTGCTGGTCTGCCTCCAGCGCTGTTTTAGGAGTAACCTTGACAATCCAGCGAAACGGCCACCACTGCGTTCTCTGCCTTATCTGTCTTTTCTGCCTTCTGTCTTAACCAGCGCATGGAAAAGTAAAACTCGCAGCTTCTGTCGTCTCTATCCTCTGGTGTTCAGAAGCATTGGTGCTTCTGAAGTTGAAGGAAATATTTGCCATTATTTAGAGAAACGTGTTACTCTTTTTTTTTTTTCATCTTATTTTGCCTTCTGTTAAACAGTGAAGTTTCTATTTTAGGAATTACATCACTTTGCAAATCTTTCTTTCTCTAAACATAATCTGTCTTTTAGGATGTGTTCAGCTTGGCTCTTTTCCTTTTGTGAGTCAGAACTAGTGTTACTGCGTTTCATTGCTTGAACAGGCTCCACAGACCCATGACACCTCTATTAGGAGTTTTAAGAGTTGTTGCTCATGTGATGGGGATCATCTAGTATCTCTTTGTGCTTAAGGTTTCTGAGGCAGTCTGAACCTTAGCCTTTTCCATCCTGTGATACTGGAAGATAGCAATATGGTATCTTGATTCTCTTTTGATTATGAAATCTAATCGAAGCTGCAGCATTGAACTGTAGAGGTCTCTGACCTGCCATCTCTTGTAGAAGACAGGAATAAGCACAGGGCAGGGAAGTCGTACCTTGGTAGTGATGCATTGAGTTAGCAAGCCATAGGTTTCTTATTCACATCTGTAGTTTCTAAGCACCCTTTAACTCCTGAATTGTTCTGTAACTGTAGTTAGACATGTTAATTAATGAGGCTTTAAAAACTCCAAACGTGGTGGGTTTTGAAGTAATGGACACAAAAGAAATACCTGTGGTAGTTTGAGTGTGAATAATCATGGTGGTGAGTTGTGATGCCCCTCTCCTCGCGGCCCCCCTCTGCGCCCACCCCATGAAATACAGTTTTACAGTTTCTTGTCCGTGGAAGAATGATCCCGTGTGTGGTTCATGGTAGTCTGCTCCATAGATCCCTTGAAAAAGGTCTCTTTCAGTGAAATGTTATAGGGCCTTTCTGCCTGGGGGAATGCAGTTTTGGTGTAGTCATGCCACACTAATTTCCCTTGTGCATACTCTTGATTTTCTTTAAGAATATGCCTTGAAAGTTTCGTGGCATCTTCAAAGATGCAGTAAGATAAATCAATGAAAATAAAAAAGACTGACATTTTTAGAATGGAGCAAAAGCACCATTTTGGAAGTTAGCCCAGTCACCATTTTGTGACAGCTTCCCCAGGTGAAGGAATTTCCAGGTAGGAGAAGGTCTCTGAAGAGCTGTTCTGTGGGAAGTAAGACGTGTTTTACCCCTGAGTGTTTGCTGTGGGGGACTGAGCTTGTGTTAAGTCCCATGCTTGGAGATTTCTCATCTCCATTTCATATATCTTCAAGTTTCCGAGTGTCCTTCTAGATATGGTCTGGATCTGAACACCTAGACTCAGGGATGTGTGACAATAACACAATAATGTGTGCTGTAGAAGGCCCGAAGAGAAATATTTTATGTTTTTTCTCCAACTGTATGTTCAGATCACTTCATTCTTGTGTGCATGTGGGATTTTTAGACAGTGAGAATAACATAAAAATAAGCTACGTATAAAATCCTTAATGTGAAGGTTTGGATGTCATTGACTCCCTCTCCCCTCCCCCCTCTTCCCAGTTGAATATTTTTTATTACACTGCTTTAGGCTACTTACTTATACTGGATGGCCATTTCTTAAATAAGATGAATTTATCAATAGATGCTACTTGTGTTTGTACAGTTCTTGCTAGATTAAAGGATATCTATTAGAGAACTTAAAAATACCTTTGTTTTAAAATGCAGGTTTTAAAACTATACGGGATAAGATGACTTCTGTTTAATACGAATAAAATCCTGTGAAATGCTATCTCTGGAAAATAGTGCATATGGCCACCAGGAAGCCAGTAAGAAGTTTCTTTGCATTGCCAGGCACAAACAGCACATCTCTGAGCATCCCTTCTCCAGTGCATGCTGCCTGAAAGACTCCAACATGAGAGTCCTAAAGGATAATAAAGTTTATGCTGTTAAAGGGTAGAGCTGACTGTTAACCCAGAGTGAACAAATTCACACTCCACAAAACTAACCAAAATGTTTATGTTAAAGTCACAAAGATGCTAACAGGCTAGTCACTAATCTCTGGCCGTATCAGACCATTTGGACACTTACTTTACTGTAGCGTGAGGAGCCCGCCATACAAGCTCAAGAAAATAAATGAACTATCAGGTGCTCACTATAACAGAGTAATATCAGTCTGTCAATAATTGATCACATTGCCATTCTTGCAATACAGAGAAACGTCTTACAGGCTTCCTTGTGGCCATCAGTTCCTTGCTGATAGGCAGCCACTGCAGGTGAGCTCTGTGCCTGTGGCCTTTACCACTTCACTGAATGCAAGTTATGAGATGCAGAGAGACAAAAAAATATCTGGTGTCTTTCCACTGGGAAAGACCAACAAAAGAACTTGTATTCAGCTGCCCTTAGTCTCTGAAGGACAGATTTAAAGGTAGGTGTTGAAACTTCGAATTCACAATTTAGTTTTGGCATTTTAAAATCTAGATATACACCAAAGTGATTGCCTGAGCAAAACAATCTGACTTTAAAATACAAAAACCCAGAAGGTCACCAAATTACAGAACAGCTGTAAAGGACCTCTGGAGGTCCCTTTTTTCACTTTTGGCACACCTTTCCCTTTAGGTGAAAAGCTGTGTTAAGATTAGCTTTTTTGTTTGGAGAGATGTAGAAAGGAAATTGCAGCTTGTAAATTTAGATGCTTGCCAATTAAGAGGCAATATCAAACATAGGAGGTTTTGTCTTGTTCTTTACCCTTCGTTTTTGTAAGCAGATGGCAGACGGCTAAGTGAGGTCAGAGAGGCATTCACAGGTGGAATGTAGTTCTTGGTTACTAGAGCTGAAATTTTCCCGAGTTATGTTTTCTCAGCTATCTTAAATGGGGACCTTTGATGAGCCATCTTAAATTATGCCCAAACTATTTTTATCTTCAGTACAGAAGTTCAGTTTCAGTATAAACATGCTTTCAGTATGTTTTTGGGAAGGGTTATTCTTAACTGGTTTTAGTAAAACTGTAACTTAAGAGAATTGAAATTGTGTCAATTGTTCATTTAAATCTTGAAAACATCTGTTTTACTGCAGCCTGTCTGCAGTTGCAGCTGTTCAGAAGTGACTGTCAGAGGAGCAAAGAATGATTCAACAGTATATAAAGTGCTGGATACTTCCCATGTCACTGGTAATGCAGTATGATCTGTATTTGAAAAATGCAACCAGGACTGAATATTTACGTGTTTTTAATAATTTTTGTCGATGACAAACTAGTTCGGCTATGTTATGGTAGCAGGCTGAGGCTGCTTTAAGGTAGGGTATCAGATCGCTATCAGTTTACCAGGGCCTGAAATATGCATACAGAAATTAATGACTGAAGTGTGCTGTTGTTTTTTTAAGATTCTGACCTAATTTAATTCCTACGGAAATTAAAGAAAAGGCTGTAGTTGTCTTCAGTGGGACTTGAACAGAGCAGTTAGTCATGCTTTGTCCCATGGAGTTGCTTTACTTTTCCTTCTGTTGTGTATTTCAGGAGGTTTCAGACATTCCTTTAATATGTAATTATGGGAGTAGGTGACTTAGGTTTTTCAGATGCTGAGACTATAGTTGCAGTACAAAATCTATTCTTGAAATACCCAAACCTAAGATTAAGTTTTTTTTCTTGTGGTATCAGTTGTATCTTGCAAAGCTGTTAATTAATGTGCAGTTAGACACAAATTTCATTGTGGTTCAGTCTGGGCTTAAAACTAGTTTTTTATGTCAGGCCTTGCATTGACTCAGTTCTGAGTTCATGCTGTCAGCTTCAGGCACCTGATTACCCCCTGACCTGAGATGTCCACATTTCCTGTCTAGTCAGTGGAAAGAGTTTGAAGCCTTGAGGGCATGAATTGGAGCATTCTAGTGTTTCGCAAAATAGTAATGACATTACTTCAGTAAGCACTATTGAAAAGCATGAAAAGAAATAGCTTTTATTTGAGTTGGGAATAAGGCAATACCATTTTGTGACTCTACCATATTAGATGATGCTAGCTATGTCTGTTGGGTTTTGTCCCATTTACGCATAGCACACCACTGTCCCTGCATGCCCCAACTCTAGCAAGGTAATACTGAATTATCTCTAGGCCAGGGGCTCAGTTGCATGGGGTATCTCTGGAGAAAGCTTTGTGAAGGTGAGGTAATTCATTGATCTGTAAAGTTCCTCAGGATGAAGTTGGGACTTGTAACTTACTTTTAATGCCTTGATGGAATCTCAAAATATGACACCATCTTGACATAAAAGTAAAACCTCTCTGTCCAATATGATAGTTTAGTCTGATAGAAGATTAATAAGGTAGCCCTTAAAGGAATAAGAAACCTATACCTTGATTAAGATGTGAGCTATGTATAGGGCATCTTCAGATCCTGAGAAGAATTTTGTAAAAGACTAGTTTCAGGTTCTGTTTAGTTGTTAGGCAATTTAGAGGACAAGAAGTATGCCGTTAAAATATTTTAGCCTCTGGTAGCTTTTTAGATTTCCTAGAAAGAAAACTTCAAAGATAACCTCTGTCAGTTAAGAAGTGTCTTGAACCCATTTACTTTTTTCCATAAAAGAAAAAAGTGTATGTATCTAAATGTATTTTTATATAATGTGTACACACACATACATGCATGCTGGACAGTAATGTCATGTAGAATAAGCCGTTTGGTGTCTCTTTTGTGAAAGAGACAGTAATGCTTTGGAGTAGGAGAGTAAGTGCTTATGATGGGCCTTGTACAGTCCCTTTTTCATGGTTCCAGATGGCTGTGGCTCCAGTCCTACTTCTAGTTAGTTGCATGTAAATCTTCTAATACATTCTTCTTAAAGAAATGACTACTTATGCATGAGATTCGGCAGGTCTGGACTGAGGTAAGGCTTGATATTGTTGTCCTTACAGTGCAGTGACAGTGCTTCTGCACTGCAATTTGGGGGGGTGATAAAAACATGTTTGCAACTCTGCTTCTGCTTCCCTGCTGCTAGTTTATTAGGGGCCTGACTCAGTTTTCTGGATGTTAGGCTAAAAACTGGGAATTCTCCAGCGGTATCAGACACTTGCTTGTTTCATTTTTGTCCCCTATGGAAGCTTGTGAAGCAGTATATAGTCAAGATATTGAAATAGCTTGTGATTAGGTGCTAGTTTGAAGTGATAATAGCTAATGTCTTCAAATTACTTATCTGAAACCTTGGAGAAACTTTAAATACTGACGATGTGTGTGTGAGAGAGAGGTCTTGTTTTTTATTTAAAAGCTAACTTCGTGGTTTGCGATTTGTTCTTTGTATTCCATTTTAGTTACTGGGAAAAGGTCGTCTTTACTGGTAACCCAAGTACTACTTTGAGTGTGAAGTGAGGCTTCATTACAGCCCTCTCTCAGAAGTGACGGGTCTGAGGAATAATGCAGTGGTGCAAGTGACCTGGTGTTCAGCAGCACCTAACACCTGCATGCCCAGAAGTGCTCACTAGGTTCCAAGCTCTCCCATACATCCGTGAGCTGGGTGTGATGAACTTTCATTTGCTGCTGAAGTAAATGACCTTAAGTGAGATGTTTAAGGTCATGTTACACGTCAGTGGTAAAATTGGGATAATAATGCATCTTTCTGTTTCCGTTTTTATAGATAGATTGCCAGTGTATCAGACGTTATTTTAATCTTTTAAGCAATTCAGTAGAACACTTGAAATCAACTCGGTGTGCTTTTGAAGTCCCTTGGTACTTGAATTTGTGGATTTATACCATGGAGAATCTTGCCCAGTGGGTAACACCAACTTCTTTCCCTTTCCAGTTTGTAACGAACAGTAACTTAGGTTTCTAGAGTAAAATAGGCAATGATGTATATGAACTCTAAGATTTTCTGTCTTTGTCTTTCTGCATCTGTTGTTATCTTCCTCTGTAGTCTGACATAGTTTTTGCATGTACCCTGTCTCTGCATCAGAAGGAAATGAATTTTCACAGGTGTAGCAATACAAGCCATGTGAAGGTGTAGTGTCTGGGTGTTTCACAGGGACCTGGTTTGGCAGCCAGTTACACAAGTGCATTTGTTCACTTCCTACTGGTGACAAAGCAGTAAATCCAGGGTTAGCTTTCTGTATGTTCCCTCCATTATGTGGGTTTACTTTGTATTCTTACAACACAGGCTTGTCTGAACTTCAGGATGTGCCCAGCTTTGACGTGAGTTCTCATACTCATTTTTGCCTTATCATATCAACATTTTCCTCCTCACCTTCTCTTTTCCAAAAGGGTGGTATGGGATGGAAGTGATAGCTTGTGTCTTATGGCTTTGAAAGGGAACCTTATTCTTCTGAAAGGGGCGTTAATACGTAATTCTGCTGGCAATAGCAGAAAAATCCTTTTTATTCATTCGGTGAGATACTGGGGGGATGGGAGGGAGGAGAGGAGAAGAGAAGGGAGAGGGGAATAGGCACAGGAAAAGTGGAGCCCAAACAGTGATATAAGGTATTATAATAAGCTATCCTGAATAAACTCTTCTGAAAATGGAAAAGAGATAGGACTTCTGGTAAGTGCAGCAGTCCCCCTTTAGACATGTCTGAGATGGGGAGGAAGTGAGACTTCAGTACCACTGAAACATGGAAAGGCGCAATGAGTAGCTTTCCTAACACTGAGGTGTGGAAGCTGTTGGAGGTGTTCATCTGGTTAATGAACCAGTAGCACTGGTTCAGCTGTCCTCCGCAGACAAGGGTTATTGCTATGATCTGGTCCCAGCTCTGTGTTACTATGATCTCACTCTGTGTTTTCTGCCTTTATAATTTTGTCTATTTTTTGAGCATTTATCATCATTGGGATTTATCATATGGGATTGATTTATCATATGGGATTGAGTGCGCCCTCAGCAAGTCTGC
>NW_009928559.1:0-6305 GCF_000696875.1 Nestor notabilis
TGGTTCCAAGTTGCCGGCTGGGCTTAAACCACGACAGTGGGTCAAAGTGTTGAGTCAAATAGTGTGTCATAACTTACTTAATCAGAAGACTGAATTAGATTTCCATGTTATATGGCTTTAAAATCTATGACATGCACAACTGACACTAATAACAGAAAGTGATTCAAAAGCATTGGAGTGCATCAAGCATGAGCAGCTCTAGGAGTTACTCTGAATATTTTCAGAAAATAGGTTTTGGAAGGTTATGTTAGGGACATGCAAATCTTCGTAGGCAATTTTTGCAAACATACAAAAATGTGATGCATCACACGGCTACAGCTCAATTCCTACTCATTTACTTACTAAGTGTCTTAATTTCTGATTTGTGAAAAAGTGAAAACTTTCCATTCTTATAGAAAACAAAGCTTACCATTTCTTATTTTCGGCAGATTAAATGTTGTTGAGAAGAGGAATAAAGAAAAAATAAACCAGAAAAACCACAAAACCCCACCCAAACCCACAGATAAAAACTGTAACCCTGACTGAAAAATACTATTTCAAATCTATTGAATGACCTTGAAAGATCTGGCAATATAGGAATATTTTTTATTTGTTCTCTATGTTGCAGTAGGGTTGGTAATGATCAGTATCATGGGACAAACACACATTATCTGTATTTATAACACTTACTCTGATGTGGTTCAGGACTTCATTCCAAGGATGTTAAACAGCAGTATTTAGTCAGTACAGTCTGAAACAAATGCTGAAGCAAGGTACTTTTTGTGATCCATTATTGGACTATGAGACTCTTCTAAGCAAATAGGCCTGCCACACTCAGGAATGTATTAATTATTGTGCATATATTCTGAGACTGATGCAGAGGACAATTCATAGAAAGTCACATTGACTTTTCTTTTAAGAATCTTCTTAGTGATTCTAGGATTTCTTGCCATAGAAATGCTTGTCTTGGTAATTTTCCTCATTAGAGGTCAACAACATAAATAAAACATCTATCTGTCTGTCTGTCTATCTATCTATCTGTCTACATAAATAGATATCGATATATCTATAGGTAGATCTATTTTATTTCCAGAGCACTTGAAAAATGACAGAAACACATAAATTAACCTCAAATAATTGCATACACCATGAGCTCAGATAATTGTGTGGCTAATCTGCATTTGTAGCTACTGGGATTTTTCAAGTGGTTCAGCAAACACTCTGAGCTGAGTCACTGCAGTGCTATAATTGCGTATGAATCAAGGCACAGAATGTGTAAGAAGTCTCTATAGCAAATAAACATTGAATAACTGACAGTTATAAAGATGTAACATCAGAGTGTCTTGCCATTTTTTCTCACTTTTTTTTCTCTTTCATTCTCTTGTTTTAACCACATATATGTAATATATCTTTTTTGGAACAGAAAATTATATGTTTCAGGAAAACATTTTTTTTCATTATAGAACAAGTTTCCTTCAGGTCTAGTTGACATTGCAAGAATATCTTCTCCGCAGACCTTCGGGAAAAAAAAACAAAAAAAACCCAGAAAACCCTAAACCAAAAAGCTAGTTTTAGACAAATACAACAGAAGAATTCATGTCTTTCTGCTCATGACTTACCCACTGATGGTTAACTTCTGAAGGGTATCTGCTTTTGCTTCTGTTAATGTCACTGATTGCACTGGGACTTGTTGAACAAATAGTTTTGTTTAGTGAAGCAATATTGGAATGTTTTTATTTTATTTTTAAATCATTACAAAATATATGTTTGAGGAACTCCTCAGAATATCAAAAAGTAAAATTTTGCTATTATCAGCCTGAAGTTTTTCAATCCTGCCCAGTTTTTCATGGTGGCAAACATCAAAATTTTGATCATGTATTCCAATTTGAAATGTAATTTTATATGTAATTTTAACTTAATGTTTTTTCAAAAACTTGTCCCACCAGGGGCAAGTTAGTTCAATATATTTAGGCTGTGAGAGGCACATCTGAGAAGAATTTACCCACAAATCTATATGAGCAGTTTTAGTAGTCTACTTCTTCCAGAGTTTTTGAGGCTGTCCAAGGCCATCTTAGGTTCCTAAAAAGAGGACTAGGCAAGTTGAGGAATTGTTATAATCCTCTGAAAGTATTTAAATAATTAAATTACTTTTGAAAATTCCATGGCATGGTTGTTTTACATCGTTAGATACACACATACTTTTGAAAGCCTTTCCATTAGCAATTAATAGTATGACCACGTCTTTAAGTTCACATTACCCCACATGTGTTTATAATAATGATACATATAATTTGGGAATTCTATATTTGTAAATTATCTTATTAATCATAAGTCATACAACTTCTGTTCAGAAGAATGGCCGAGCATATCTGGTAGTTCCTTTCTGAATTAGTTACATCTGAGGATTTGAGTATCTTTTGTTTCTTATTTGATGCACTTTTGAATATTATCCCTATGAAAACAGATGTTCTTTTTCATTTTAACAGTGTTAAGTCCCTTGACTGTCAGAACTGCTCTTTTAGGCTGACAGCAGAATCATCATTTATGGTGGTTAATCCATCCTCTTTTAAAAGATACCAGGTAGATGAAAAGTGTTATTTTTTGAAGGCTAGAGCTAGCCTTTAGCTGATGAGGAAAAATATTATATAATGAAACAAAAATATTATCTTATATTTCAGGACATCTTGAATACTGTCTTAAATTGCATGTTAAGAGTCCCCCCCCAGCATCCTCGTAGGTCCCCTTCAGATATTGGAAGGTTGCTATGAGGTCTCTTATAGCAGGTGAAGATCATATCTTGCTAGAATATATATTCTATTAAAGACTAATATTTTGACATGCCCATCTCTGACAATGGATTTCTCTGGAATCAGAACTTTTAAACTCAAATAATAGCATAAAAGCTTGTATAACGAGTACAGGTACAGAAATCAGAGCTGTTTTATCATTTGATATTTCATTTTTTCAGAAAAATGCAGAACAAAGTGTATTTTATTCATCCAATACAAGTTGCCTAACCTAAATTAAAATAAACAAACAGATTTAAAAGCCACCAAAAAGAGATATGTTCTTGTTTGGTCCAGTTGCTTGTAACAGTCAGTCAGTGGAAGTGGTAAACTAGGCACTGGAATCTAAGTCTGTCACTTCTGCAAGGTCTGAACTAGTGGGGTAAAGCATCATTCACCTTTTATTCCCCCTCTACTCACTGAATATTTTATAAAAAATCTGAACCATCCCAGCAGAGAAATTGAAATTAATGCCCAACGGGCTGATGATGAGATGTGCATAAGTGATATAAACTTGCTTAAATATGGAAGAGGAATTGAACCTATGTCTACAATGTTCTGAATAAGTGCTATTACTTTTAATTGTAGGATAATAAAAGGGCAGCATCTCACATAGGTGAGTCTGACGCCTTAATTTAGGTGTCAACATGTGACCTACGTGTCTAGGTTCTTGTCAAGGGAATGTCTAGCCAAGAGGGAGCCAACGGACCTGCGAGGCTAATTAATTTGTCTTTACAGAGGGATTCAGTGCTGTGTCCTTCATACTAGTTGGACATTGAAGATGCAACAGGAGAGCCCTATCTTCCTGGAGTGACAGCTGGAGGCCAGGAATGACATAATGAACTATTTCAAGTGGCCTTAGATAGTGCTGAGTAAGCAACTTTGAGAAAGATCTCAAAGGTCTTCAGCTCTCATAAGCACAGTGACCATACTGCAACTAATTACAATGGAAGCAATCCCAAGATATGTAGCTCAAACATAGACAACTACATACATACATCTTATTTCAGATAGTTTAAATGGGGGCTAGATCCCACTCTCTTTGTGAAGAACCTCTGTGAATTTGGACACTAATTTTATATGACAATCAAAGTTTTCTGAGGGATTACACACAAATTTATATAATAGAAACTGCAATTTGATGAATACTAAATTTAGCTACAACATCTTGTCAGACTTGTCAAAGTGAATGGAAGCCTGAAAATAAACTGTCATAGTAAGGGACAACTAAAAAAATATTACAAGATGCTTTAGGAGGAGGGAGTATTATTTAATTTAAGAGTAATTTTTAATCTGAAAGATGCAGTCAATAACACTTAAGTAAAACTCAGAGATGATGCTAAACCACAAGGTGTTGCTAATACCAGTTGGGACAGGAAATCAAACACAGAGGAGGCACTTTAGAAAGGAATGTAGCAGAATATCAGGAATCTTGCCAAAGACAGTGGACTACAGAAGTATGTGAAAGCCATGTCTCTTGGATCTAAGAGGTGAACATTAAGAACTAGTGATGGGAGCATTGTGCCATGCAAGAACTAAGTGAACCGAGGAAATCCTCTGTCTACTGAAATGACACTCACAGAAAGAACTGAACATTTTCAGAAAAATACAGGAATTTGCTTTCATTCTAAGACTTATTAACAAGTTCTAAAAAATAGGACCATAACTGTTTTTTCACTCAGCTTTACTCTTAGGGAAAGGTCTTGCCTGTTCTGCTAAAGTAATTTCTGATGTAAATGATGTTTTACTTTTATTGCACATGACAAGAGGCAAGATTCAGTTCATCACCCAACAGAAATCTACACATGGGTTAGTCTTCTGCCAAGCTGAATTGAATCAGCTCACAGAGGGATCTGCACAAGTTTCCAGAGCCATCAATAGGCAAGTAGAAGGTCAAACGAATGAAGGAGTGTGGAGCCAAGATGAGGGACTGTCCTGGGTTCAGCTACAGCAGTCATTTTTTCTCCTTCTTAGTAGCTGGTGCAGTGCTGTGGTTTTGACTTTCAGTCTGGGAACATAGCTGATAACACCGATGTTTTCAGTTGTTGCTCAGTAATGTTTACTCTGACCAAGGACTTTCTCAGTCTCATGCTTGGCCAGAGAGGAGGGGAAGCCAGGAGGAAGCAGAGACAGGACACCTGACCCAAACTGGCCAAAGGGCTATTCCATACCACAGCACGTCATGCCCAGTATAGAAACTGGGGGGAGTTACCCGGAAGGCCCAGATCGCTGCTCGGGTCGGGCTGGGTATCGGTCGGCGGGTGGTGAGCGGTTGTGTCCTTTTCCCTTGTTATTCCTCTTATCATTATTATTGGTAGCAGTAGTGGTTTGTATTATACCTTAGTTACTGGAGAGCTGTTATCTCAACCTGTGGGAGTTACATTCCTTCGATTCTCCTCCCCATCCCTCCGGGAGCGGGGGGAGGAAGGAAAAGGGGGGAGTGAGCGAGCGGCTGCGTGGTTCCAAGTTGCCGGCTGGGCTTAAACCATGACAGGGACAGAAACTCTTCTGCTTGGAGGCAGTGAGTAGTTTGGTTACCTCATCCCCTTTCATAAAACAGTATTTAGAGTTCGGTGACACAGAAGTTTCATTCCCAGTATTGGATTTGTAATTTTGGTTGTCTGCATCTGAACAGGATGTCCTATCCTGAATAGAAGTGTTCCAACCCTCTTTAAGAATTTTTTAAAGGCACTCTGTTTCTGCAAATGGAGAATGAAATCATAATTGTGGTGTATGTACTCAAGTCCCACTGGATAGATATTGTACTGTTTCAGGGATGAAGAAATTAATTCCTTTGTGCAACTATTTCCTTATCTGTTTGCCAAAATGTTTTAATGAAATATTTCTCTGTCAGAACTGCCAGAGGTATGAGGTGGGCAGCCTCAGCTCTTTCAGCCCATCTCACCCTCTCTGGGTGACATGCAATGTGGCATACTGTCTTCTCATAAACTGAACAGGCATCATGCATACTCAGAAGCATGAAACATTCTGGTTTAATCTGAAATGAAGTTATCTGGAGTTTTTTAAAAAGTGCTAAAAAATTCCCATTTCACATATATTTTGTTTCAGCTGTTGGTTTGGGGTTGGTTTTTTTTGCCCTCTTCATTTGGGCATTGAACTAAAGAGGCATTATTCATACAGCTGTACATTTTAAGTCACTTGTATATTTTACAGTGCATGTACAATCATTGAGGTTAAAGACTTTTGTCTCTAATAATTTCTAAACATTATATCACATTGTGTTCATAAAATCCAAGCCAAGGAGAACAAAACAGAATTTGAGTATTATGATGTTTCTAGGATAGACAATTTGGTATCTCTAGGTTTGCAGGTGGAATGCCTGAAAAACCATGAGATTGAGACTCGCTGTGGACCACACAAATACCCCAAATGATATTTGGTGTCATTTCTCTGGCTTTTGGTACAGCACACAGCCATATGCATTTCCTTCTCTGTGGGAAGTTTATTCAGATAAAACTTTAAGTGCACTTTATAATCAAGCCAAGTCTAAGGTCCTACACCTGGGTCGGCACAACCACA
>NW_009928560.1:0-5266 GCF_000696875.1 Nestor notabilis
GCCCGGGTGCCGGCGAACCTCCGACATTTGCGCTTATAGCCTGACACTTCGGTGAGATTTCACCGTAATTACTGCTGGTGGTGTCGCTCTGCCTCTTCGGCAGCGCTGTAACCAAGGATCCGTGACTGGGGAAAGCTGTTCAACCAGTGTCTGTCACAGGTTGAAAGGTGTGAGGGAGCCAAGGTGGGGGTCCCGTGCTGGGGCTGCTTGAGGGATCAGGATGGGGATTCCTCTCCGGAAGTTGTCAAGGTACCTTGGCTTTTGTGTTTGTTAGCGTCCAAATGTAAACATGACAGGAGAGCACAGGATGCATGCTGATGTTGCTGTGTTATTTTTAGGAAACCTGACTCAACGTGGGTGAAGGCAGGAAGAAACAGACCCGTGCTTTTTGCCTAGCTGCATCAGAGTTGCCTATCTGTGTACTTAAGCTTTACTGTAACCAACAAGCAGAAATGATAAGCTGCAAACCTGCAAAGCAACTTCTCTAGAAGAAAGATGCCCTGATTTTGGATGAATATTCCTGCAGTGTAAGAGACTGATTTTTGTGAAAGAAGACTTTACCATCTTTTGTTTTCATCAGAAGGGGCTCCAAGAACAAGCGTTTTGGAACTGAAGCTTATACAGGGGGACAGCCCTTGGGCTTTTATATTGAACATCCCCACGCAAACTGCATTTTCTGTTTTATAACCTCATTAGACACAGTGAGAGAAATTCTTGTGATGGCACTCTTTTCTCAAACCAGCCTGCATGGTTTTCAGGCATTGCTATGGAAATGCCGTATGTTCTGGCCTGTTTCAGGATGTCCGCAACTGTTTGCTGTCTCTTTCAGGATCCCCAGTAGGGAAAAGGTTAACTATTTCAGTTTTATGACATCTTCCAGTGCTGCATTACCAGTGGATCCCAAAGGAACTGATGTCGTTCCTTCCAGGAAAAGGTCTGAAATTGATTATGAAGAACAAAAAGCATGGGATAAGGAGGCTAAAGAAATATCTGAAGGGAAACTTCACTCTTCTTCCTCTGTGGGAGCTCCAAAGAAACAGTTATCACGTCATGCTTTGTTAAGGCATCACCTTACTGCTGTACAGCCTCCAGAAAAACCTTTGCAGGCTGAGGAATGGAACAGACTGAGGGAAAGCTTTCAATCACCTGAAATATTTGAAGAAGTGATGCTTAACAGTATGGTTAAATGCAACAGCCCCATTGATGTGGCCAAGTCCTTGCTGACCCATGTGGCAAAGAGTAATGGTGACATTGCATATATATTGTTGGTCAAGTATCTGGTATTGTGTATCCAGCAGAGGCAGACTTCAGAAATTCTTGATGTGTATGATATAATGAAAAGCAGGTTTAAGATACTTGAAAATGGGGCTTACACCCTTTTTATCAGGGGGCTGAGTAATTCAGATCAGTGGAGGAAGGCCTTGACTATTTTGGAAGAAGTAAAAAAGATGACAATTCCCTCACGAGCACACTATGAGTCCTGTATCAAAGCAGCCAGCCGTCACCAAGAAATGAACCCCGCATTTGAACTTTACCATGAAATGCTGTCTAAGGGTTTGGTCCCAACCTTGGATGTCCTGCAGGCCTTTTTTGACTTCAGCAGGGGTATGAAAGGTGCTGATGTACAAAAAGAGCTGTTTGGCATCCTCTTATATTTGAGAGAGAACCAATTATATCCTCACAAAACATTTATGCGGAGTATAAAGCTGTGGTTTGAAAGGTAAATAATGTTTCAATAGCAAGTTCCACGAGGATGGGTTTCAAATTATTATACAGATCAACTCTCATAGATCCCTCAACATCTCCTTTTGGTTATTGCTTCTCCATGACAGATACATTGTCATGAAGAGATGCTAAATTAGTATAAAAATCTAAAATTCTTACTGATTTCACTTTTTCTTGAAAGATTTTACCTGTTAAGTGTTATTCCTTGGTACAGAAAGTAGGAAACTGTGATGAGTCATGGCTGTCCAAAATATGCAATTCTGTCTCTTTCTGGGGTTGGTACATAAGGGATATTGACACATAAGAGGAGTTTTCCTATAATCTATTGGAGTGTAGAACTAGTAAGTTACTTGAAAATTAGATTGTTTCTTTCTTTAAAGGAAAGAGGCAGCAAATTTAGCTTAGATTAAGTGAAGTTTAAATGTTAACTTTGTATAGAATAATAAAAGAGGAATAATCTTAATAGGAGGTGCTTTGTTTTAGCACAATATTTAGCAGATCGTGCAATTTCTTTTCATAAGTAGCAATGGTCAGACTCCACAAATGACAACTAGTTATGCTATGCATTTTTTTCACTCTTGGCTTTGGTTTATGTGAGCTACACAGCTGTTTTACAAGTTAGTCTTTCTGGATGGGAAATATGCCTGTGGAATGCACTACCATTATTAGAACAGTTTATACTGCTGTCCCCTAGCTATTTTCATTCCTAGGAATAGCCAGCAAGCAGACAGTAGGCCTCAGTCGAGATAAACTGGTTTATTGGGTGACAGTCTGTCATGGGGTGCTCTTTTGCCAGTGGGTAGAGAAGAACTTACCTGCAGGTGTGTGCTACATGTACAGGAAACTCAGTATAATAAAAAGTCCTTGGCAAGGGGACTGCGTGGGCAGTGAGTACATTGAAAGCTATATATTGCCTATATGTAGTGGCAAACCAGTGCTGTAAGCTGAAGTTACAAAGTTAGACAAACCCCTGTTTGTATCTTTAATACTGTGTTTGTCTGTTAGAATAACTAATGGAAGATTGCTATAAGCTCATGTTTTAAGATTGATGTTGGGTGCTTTCCTAAAGGTACTGTTCAAAACACGAAGAAGAAACAAAGTGTGTAATAGAGGGATGAAATAAGGTGATCAGTTATCCCATCTGGATTTTGTCTGTGAACCTGTACAACATGCTCAGTTTTACCTGTCTCTTCCAATTGCTGGTGCTGAACTTGAATATGCTGGTGGTTGAAAATAAAATAAGCATGGAATTCCTTAAAAGAAACAGAATCTGATAACCTCTAGCACTGCTAGTCTTGCAAAACCAATGCAGATTGGGATATAACTTTTGGTGACAAAGGAAACGCATGTACAGTAAGCACAGAAGTGACTTCTGTGAGTGTAACTGAATAGGTGTTAGTTTTAAAAAAATATTCTTCCAAAGAGCATACCAGGAATGACCAGCAGCGAGTAAAGCCAGAGATCTCAATACAGAGATCTGAGTGTGCAACAAAGAATCTCAGTATTTTCTGTTGTCTTTGTAAGAAAACTAAAAAACTGCTATGTATCAGCATGAGAAATGGGAAAGGAGAGCAGAGACAGGATGATTATTCCAAAGCTCGTGGCGTGTGTGATTGTGCAGCCTATGGTAATAAACAGTGGCAAAGGGAGAGGCATCTCCAGTTGCATGTTGGCATGAGTATTCCTGTTTTGTAACCTATTCTGTTTTGGATCTCGTGGGCAAAAAGGAATATTTGCACCAGCATGATGGCGGCTGTGGTAGTGGTGGTGATGTGGAGTCAAAAGGTCTCAAATGCTGCATTTTGGTAGGAGCATCTCTTTCTCAATCTCTCAGGATGACACATGCCTAGAAATCTTGATACCTGCTTTCCCATCTGTTTTTTTGTCTGCTTTATGAACATGTAGGGCAGCAACTTAAAAATGGTCAATGCAGCTAGGTTATTTGTATGGTTTTTAATATTTGGGGACAACATAAACTGGGGAGATTGGTGTTAGTTCTCTACATGTTGTTAAATGTTGGTTCTTTATATAATATTTTCAGGCATCGCTAAATTATATATGAATCTTTGTATGATTTCATTGCAGAGTAGATGATCGATTGGTCTTTTATTTCTAAACGTTGACCAAAATCAAATTATTCTTTATCTATAATTCAGAAATTGTTAAATAAGAATGTAATTATTTTATTTATCTTTCTCTCTGTATATATTAGTATACCAGAAAGCAACTGGAGAGGACACCTAACCAACATTAAAGACAGGTAAATGCAACATTCTATTTAAAAGTGAGATGTTGTCTTGATTATTCTATCTTGAACTCTTTTTTTATAAGTATAAAAAAATATCTTTCCTTATACAAAAATTATTTTACTCCTTGAGAATATGAACCTTCTCTTGTACATAGGATTCCCAGACTCCAGTTTCCAGCTCGTTCTTGTGCATTAAACAAGACCCAGCATGCACATTTGGAAAGGAGTTATGCTAAGCAGAGCTAAGACAGAGAAACACAGACAAAAATAAGAGCTGCCATTTTACTGGGTGGCTTATTTGTTTACTGTTTAGGAATTAAAGACTTTTTTGGTTGGCTTTATAATATCCATTGTTTAACACAATATTCAACAGAGCAGCTTCAGTGTGTAAATGGATGTCTTGAAAACTGATACTATTCACACACTGCAGTTAATTTGTACAGCTGGAAGGGTTCTCCCTTTCCACCTGATTTTCAGTGAAGACAATGATTTCTTTTATGTTAGGTTTTCACAGGGATAACTTGGATATTCATTTCTATTACAGCAGTTTTCTTAATGACTGTAAATTCCTATTTTAAATGTTTATTCTATTTGAAACCTGTGGTTTTGTAGCAATTTGGCAACTATAAATGTATTAATTATGTCTCCAGTGGATTATGATTGTTTATGCTTGTTTATAAAAATATACTGCATTGCATACTCTGAAGTAAAAGCAAATGCAGTCTGCTGCTTTTGAGCATCATAACTTACTGTCCTAAGAGTAGGGGTTGTTATTATTATGTAGAGTGTGTGTGTTACTATACTGTATTATGATAATTCACCATATTTTAGACAACCTTTTTCAGCCTTTAGGCATGTAAGATTCTACCACTGATTCGTGCTTACCAACAGGGAGGGGCTGGTTGGAAATGTGATGCTCCAGGGCTGCCTTGGCTGTAGCGACCATGAGATGATTGAGTTCGAGGTCCTCAGGACAGTGAGAAAGGTGTGCAGCAAGCTCACTGCCCTGAACTTCAAGAGAGCAGACTTTGGCCTCTTCAGGAACCTGCTTAATAAGGTTCCATGGGATATAATCCTAGAGGGCAGGGGGGCCCAAGACTGCTGGCTCATATTCAAGGATCACCTGCTACAGGCTCAGGAGTGTTGCATCCCAACTAGAAGGAAGTGGCAGCAGGAGGGCCAGGAGACCTCCATGGATGGAAAAGGAGCTGCTGAGGAAACTTAGAGGGGAAAAAGAAGCTTATAAAAGGCGGAAGCAAGGCCAGGCAGCCTGGGAAGAATACAGGGATATTG
>NW_009928561.1:0-18283 GCF_000696875.1 Nestor notabilis
GGGGGAGGGGAGGAAACCTTATTTCATTTCCAAGGTTCCTTAATAATGGAATTACTTAGTGGATAATGCCAAGTGTAAAATTCATGTTATGGTTGTACAAACAAGAGCATCTTGAAAATTATGGAGCTGCATGCAAGAAAATGTCAGATGACAGCTTCTTATTCCTCAACACAGCTACCACGTGTCAACTGTGTGGTCCTGCAGATGAACAAGTTAAGTTTGGTGTTAAGATATTTTGAGGGTGGCTTTAGAAATTAGCAATACAATACTTTCCAAACCGAAGACAATTACAGTGTAAGTAGCACAGATGAGCATTACTCGATGTGGTGGAAGGTGCTTGATTTCAGCTATGTGCTCAGATGATCATTGTTTAAAAATGTATGACAGTGTTTAAATGAGAGAAAACATAATATTATTGCACATCATTATCCTTGAGAATCTGAAATTTAATGCATTAAAAATCCCCAACTGTCTATTAGTCTCCATATAGACAAATAATGTGAGTTTAAAATAATTTTAAAATCAGTTCAATTCAGCAGGTGCAGCCCTTTGTGGATATGTGCAAGTCACTTCAGCCGGTTGTAAACCAGTCTTTGTTGGTCGTCTGCAAAGAGCTTTGCACCTGTGTAACTATAATGAAGTTGTAATTGATTTGAATTAAAATGCTGCAACTGATGTGTTTAGATAGGGCTTTCATCTACCATTTAATTCAATAACAGTAGAAACTTGACTTACTCCTGACAGTGTTCTACTAGTGATTTCTCCTCTTCATTTCCAATAATTTAAGCACATGTTGATATTCCTCCTCTGCTTCTTCTGTCTTAATTATCCTGCTTCATTTCCCTTTTCCGTGACCTGCACAGTCATAAAAATCACTCCAATTTGCACACACAGGCCTGCCAGGAATCGCAATGGTTTTTGCTCTCCCTAACCAACCCCAGCATATTCTTCTGCCACCAGCACCTTTTGTATCAACTTCGTCTTTGCTTCTTGTGAAGAAATGGGGCTTTTCCTGCTGGTGGGTGGGCACCAGCTCTGCAAAGTCCCTGTCCCTTGTTAGAAAAACTGAGGAAGATGTGCACTGGGCCTTTCTTTAAATAAATAATAACTAACAAAAATCATACTCAACTTTAGACACATGTATATTCTAACCCAACTGCTGTGAAACATTTAAAACCTGTGGACCTCTGAAATAACTTTCTTGAAGTGTGTTGTTTTGTCATTTCTTGTGTTTGCAGGCACCTTAACCAGAATTTAGTTGCTCTGGGCAAATGCTGCAATCAAGTATGTTTGCAAAACTTCCCTTGTATTCCTTCTGGTAAGAAAGGATGTGCTGCCTTAGGGATGATCAGCGAAAAATAAATGAAAGGTAGAAAAAGGCCGTTTTCTTCAGGGACATCACTAAATGGCCCATCAAATAGCTGAGAAGTGATGCTGAGCATGTAAGTGCTGAGTCCCCAGAAGCTGTAGATACTGGGTCTTATTAAAATGCTATGTTGGGACAGTAAAACTACTAAGGGAACCAGCTGGAGGGTTAGCTAACCTCTGGGGAGGGGAGAGAGAGAGAACCATTTTAAATATATGGGATCTGTTACTGCTTACTTGCAGCTAAGGTGAATTTTGTCGCTAGATTGAAGTGAGGGGAGAGCAGAATACAGGAAAGAGGCATTCTGCTGCTGGCTGTAACACCAGCTGTGTTGCAGCATCAGAGTAAGATGTGTGGAAAGAGGAAAAAGAGAGGAACAGAGAGGAAAGAAAATTATTTTTATGTTGTTGTAGAAAGCCTGTTGAAATCCATGGGAGTTTTTTGCCGGTTGGATTTTGATCACCCTTGAGTTGTATTTTTCTTCACTGCCTCTGTCACCAGAGCATTCCACACAGTTCCTGGTAGCAATTGAATGTAGGGGAAGGGGAAGAGGGTGTTGTTTGCATATTGTGTGTAAACTATTACCATAGTTCATCAGAGCTTAACTCTTACGATTTATAGTTTGAATGATAAGTTTGAGCAAGTTAAAGTTGGAAAGTTCTTCTACATTATCAAAGATACTTCAGTGCATTAACTAATTCAGTATGAAAAAATCTCAAGATCATGTAGTATAATATCAGAAAAGAATTTTCCATGCCTGAAAATTTTATCTGTAAGCATTGTGCAGTATTCTTCCATAATTGGGTTTGTAGTCTAAATGTGCATAGCCTTGAGGAAAGAGAAGTTTACAAAGGATAGTGCTTGTATGTTGCTAGCAATTCAGACTAATTGTCTCCTTGCTGTTCTCTAGACTATGTGTAGGTATTCTTCTGGTCAACTGCTGCATTAATAATTGCATCAGAATTGCAAAAGAATTCAAGTAACTTTTGTAGTGGAATGAACTGTGCCAAAATGCATGACGGAATACAAAACAGGAGCTTATAGGTGCTTTGGGATAGTGTAATTTCAACCCATTCTCGCACCCAGATCTGAAGTGGGGACTCCATCATTGTCAAGAAGATAATTCAGCAATGACTACTTCATGATTTTATATGGCTTGAATTTTTCTGGCTGCTGCAGTGGCATCAAATGATCAGAGGCTTCAGAAGCAGAAAAACCGCTGTATCGCAGAGAAGTTTCTGAGGGGCTTTTAACAACTTCTGTCCACATGTGAACCGAAACACTGTGTTCTGTGCTATCTAATGTGTATGTCTTTGGTTGTTACTACAGGAATCTATTTTTTGTAAATGACTGTAGCACTTGAATCCCAAATTTATTATTATGGAGTTGAATTTTTGGCATGTGTGTTTGATTTTATTTTTTTCTTTATTGCAGCTGTATCTGGAACAATGACTCTTAATGGTTAAAATCCTATTCTGAAGAAACTGATCCCACAATAATTAATCATTACTGCCAAACTCTTCTTTTTATGCATACCTCCTTTAAATATTTGTTCCCCTTTTATAGGTCTTGGGACCTATACTTTATGCCAGTTACTGATACCTGCTCCAAGACTTAAAAACCCAGTTAGTTTTTCAAATTAATTTCCTAAAAGAGGATTTCTAATTGCTAAAGGAAAGCAGCCACATAAATCTAGTACAAAAATAATGGTCCTTTTTTTATTTGATTATATAAGAAGAGAGCTGCTGCAGAAATGGGACCAGAGGATAGACTCTCCTGCCAAAGCACCTGAGACACTGCTCAAGGCAGACACTTGCAAGACTTACGCAGGTTATGTGGCTGTTGCGTGCCCAGTTTTCCTTCCTTGATGTGGCAATCAGCCAGAGGAATACACTGTAACATAAGCCACCTCACAGCTTTAAAAAGCCTCTTTGTTGTTGTCTGGTCTGAATCCTGTCCTCCAGAACTTGTTCTTGTTTTTTTCCCCTCTTACGGTTTTCTGCATTTAAAAACACTTTGGGAGTTGCATAAAATTGTCTTTAACATGAAGATACCAAAGTGCCTTACAAATGCTGATTTAATAACTCTGCTCCCTTGGCACAGTTATATAGTCTGCTTGCCCCTTCCCCCACCTTGTTGATATTGTAGGGGTGAGATGAAAAAACCTTCCAGCTGTTTCCTGTATGATGCCTGAAGTGTGGACCGTTATGTACAGTATTGAAGATACATCCTCGGAGCTTTTTCAGTTCCATAGCCTACTGTGTGAGACAGGCATTGTCAATGGGGGAAAGGGGGATGTACACTCTGGGATAGCACTGGCATCCAAACTGTATGGCAGCTTCCATGCCTGCTTTCATCCTCTGTCACATAACAGACACACAATGTCATAAAGAGATTATCTACATTAAGTTGAGAGAGGTGTATTTTGTGAATGTAGTTGCAGATTTTCCGGCGCATGGTATAAAGTTAGTGTCTCACAGACTGCAGGGAATATCTGTTGTGGAGCACCTCCTCCCTTTCGTCCTCCTCCTTTGACCTTCGTGTTCCCTCTGTTGTTTCTAACTCTTTTTGTTCCCTCTTCTCTCTAGCTGGTGTTCTTTTCTCTTCCTTA
This sequence comes from Nestor notabilis, assembly GCF_000696875.1. Lineage (NCBI taxonomy): Eukaryota > Metazoa > Chordata > Aves > Psittaciformes > Psittacidae > Nestor > Nestor notabilis. Next base: position 3,978 of record NW_009928561.1, read on the forward strand.
GGTATGTTTTCAAAAAAGTGCCACCAGCTTGGCTGATGGGCTCAGCCTCGACCTGTAGTGGGTCCACCGCAAAGCCATCTGTAACCATTTGTCTCTGGCCCTTGACGTCTTACCACAGAGGCTGCCCCTGCAGTCTTCCCACTACCAAAATCTTGCCATATGCACCCAATACATGTTTCCAAGTCCACATAGTCAGGCTGGATAGGAAATGTGGCCAGAGTATCTGAATCACAATATATTTTTGCTGGTCACCAAAAATTTATTACTTTATTCAAAGTCTCTTAATTACATACTATTCTTGTTTGTACAACATCACACATTCAGTGTTATATTTGGAGGCTCTACATATTTATGGAGTCATACAGCCTTTGAAAGGATGTTATTTATTGATAATACATTAAGGAATTTCTAAGATAATGTGCATTTTCTAGAGAAAATACCCCCATTATCTTGATATGCAAGGTTCTTTAATTTGCTGAATTTGTTCTAGTTGCATCTCCTTCATGTGATTTCCACTTGAAGCAGAGATACACTCCATGGTTTTTACTGCAGGCAGATGGTAAGATTTGTGTGGAAATCCTAGGCAGTTTTTATTGGGCTGTTAATTAGTGGCATTTGAATTATTAGGCATGGTAATCTTTTCTTATTTCTGCAACAGTTACCCTTTTTCTGGATAAAAACGTGACTTGTATTAGTCTGTGACTTTCTGGTTTTCTTCATTTACTCATTGTGTTACGTAACAAAAAGCCAGTGTTCAAATGCTCTTCTGACAGCATTAGCGTAATTTTGTCAGCCTTGGGGAATTTGCAGTGTTTTTTCATTGTAGTCCCTCTACCCTGCTGTGGCCTGTAGCTTAGTGTGCACTGTCCTAACCTGAACTGTCAAGTAAAAATTTTATGTGGTTTCTTCTAATGTGATAGGAGAAAACTTTTATTAATACAGTCAGCACTGATTCTCACAGCTAGAAACTAGGAAAGCTGTGAATATTAAGTGCGAAGACTGACCATCTTTTACTTAATTCTCTATTTTAGTTGAGATAGAGGTATGCTTCTGAAGATCAGCCAGATCCTCCAGAGTATTACAAGCACTGTCTGTCAGCCTAATACAATTATGTTCTGGAGTACACTAGAGACTCCTAAAAATTTGGAAATGCAAGGTCAAACCCTGAGTGCTTTTAGGTGTGCAATCCTGAATCATCTTAATTTATTATAGCAAAGACTTGTGTGTGTCAGATATTAGAACAATCTGAAGAATGACAGGTCCCCAGTAGGACTAAAAAATGAAATATAAATCTTTTAGCTCTTCTGTCTCTGTATGGCATTATCCTTTTATTCACGCAGCTGACATCATAGCACCTAGTTTCTTGATAATGAAGCAGAAGCATTCAGATTCCTAAGCACTAATGTAAAGTAGGTCTGTAAGGAATGTATATGGTAAGTTTTCCTTTCTGCTGGGATGAATATAATCATAACTTGTTCCACCCATTCTTGCTTGAGAAATGAATACCTTTCAATGCAGGTTTTTTTATCTGGTAATTAGACATTTTCATGCTTTATCTTAAGTTCATTTTGGAAGCAGTACTCTCATCATTCCTAACCATCTCTTTTTATTAACTGTTGGGAAGCCACCCTTTTGTGTATTGGGAGATTAACTGTAATTAGATTCCATCTCACTAAAGCACTGCTATGTAAACTACTTCACCTCTTGTTTAATTGAGAAACTGAATGTGGAGAGGCTTTATGTTAATGAGGAAAGAATGAATACTTAAATTGGCCAGAATGGTATTATGTCTCTTCTGAGCCTCCTAGTACATAGTTATCAGCATTGCCTCCTTTCCTATGCTTATGTAGTCCTTATTTTTGGGCATCTGCAAGGCTTAAGAAATGTTCTGGAATTAGAAATAATACAGCAATAGCAGAGTTGAGATATTAAGTGTTCAAAACAAGCTTATCTGTGTATGTCATGAGAAAAAAACACCATGTGTTTTTACCCACGTATCTAGTCAACTCTGAATTTTTGGAAAAACACAGTTTCTTAGGCCTAACTTACATGTGACAGAGCTTTTTGCTGCTTGAGGAATAGAGTAATAGGAGCCAGTTCTGGTTACAATGCTGTTTACAGATTCCAAAGTGTGGTTAGTGGATCCACATCATGGCAGCCTATAAGGAGTTTGTAAAAGGAGGCCCAATACCAATGATCTTAAATTGACTACGGAGACGTACATCTTCATTGGGCAGCTTTTTGCAGTATAAAAACTGAAAAAGACTGAAAACAGCTATTCTGTTGCAATGTTTATGCTTCTGGTCTAGTGCAGGGTATTCTACAGCAAGGAGCTGCCCCAGTCCTGTTTGCTAACAAATAGAGTCTACACATAGAGTAAAAAACCTGAAAGGATACAATAGTGTATTTTACTTTTCAGAGTCAGTTTTGAATGTCCGTCCTTAAAATCTAGGTTTCTTAGGTCTCTGAAGAAGAGTACTGCAGGTTGACAGATGTGTTGGTTTGATGGGAGATGAACTATCCTTAAACCACTAACACTAAATAGTCCTAGATCTCCTGCTTGTTCGTATGTGTTATAAGGGTACTGACTGATACCTGAAGCAGAAGGGAAGAAAACTATGACGATAGTTGTGGAAGACTTTACTTCAGTTGTAGAGAAATGTAAGAAGGATTTTAAATCTGAAACTTTTATGCTGTGACTGTGGTGGGGAGAAAAGAAAAATGTCTGTACCTTAAGGAGCACATTTGAAATCCTAATCAGCAGGAGCATTCTTGGCGCTTAGTTGCCTGGTTAATCTAAGCAACTTGCCTACAGTAATGGAGTTAAGCATTTCTTGCTGTGAATTTTCAAATTCTTTTAAAGATGAAGTTGCTTGGATTCTGACTGGGCTAAATCTGTGACAGAAGAACTGTGAGTGTGAGAGGAGAAAAATCTGTAGATTTTCATGTGAAGGTTTCCATCTAGGTGAGAGGTGCTGCCAGAGCACACTTATGGTGATGTATGTGTTGGACTTGTGTCTTTTATGTCATGTCCTTCCCAGAAGCCAGGAAGATGCTGCTGCTGCTGACTGTTAATCAGGATCAGAATGATAACTTCTTGCAGACACACTTTGGTTTAGGTATTAGATCAAGAAAACATCTGTCTTGACAGTTTTCTCTGTATATGGTTTCAAATCTATTTTTTTCTAGGAAAATTAGAAAAGTTGTGATTTAAAAATAAATTAATAAATTGCTGTTCTCCCTTTAGAGATCAGGTTGCCTTGGACATTTGTAGTTTGGATATATCACTATTTGGATATAACGCTGCATATGGTTATATCATTATATGGATATAACAAAAGTGACATATTTGAGGATTCTTTCTAGCAACGAATGAGGTGAGGATATCTATCTGTGCAGATTCCAGATGATGGGAGAAAAGTTGCTTGCAAGCTGGGAATATTTTTATAAGATCCATTTTTATACAATCTATTTTGGCATGTTTTATTTGAAGACTGTAATTCAAAAAATTGTTGAAATGTGTAAGCCTTAAGTTGAGCACTTAAGCTGGTATTTCTCCGTAAGCACGTGAATAGTGCAATTAATGTGCATAGAGCTAATCTTATGCTGAAGTGTTTTGCTGAATTGAGTCCCTAGAGAATTTAATGTGAGCAAAGAAAAATATATCTAAATATGAGCATTGTTGCCAGGCTTGGTGGAAATATTTTTGCTTTCTACATGTACGTCTTAGTGTAAGTTTCCCTTGAATGCAGTTTGAATATAATTCTGCTGTTCAGCAACCCAGATGCCAGAAGCATACCATAAATATCTTTCCCCTCCCTATCTCCCTCCCTTCCTCCTTTCCTCTCTCTCCCAAAGCAGCATTTGGCAAGTGTATCATGCTATATATTGATGTTACTATTTCATTAAGGATTTATAAAATGCTGGACAGTAATAAGATACTTTTCCACAGCCTAAGGGCTGGATTTGTTCACTGTTCCGTACTGTTACATAAGCACAGAGGAAGTGCAAGACATCACCTGCTCTTCTACTCCAACCCAGTATAATACTAGCCTTTGTGCTCAATCTGCAAACATGACTAAGCCATTCTTGTCAGTAAGAGTTATTCGTAATTTCTTTTGCAAGAATCAGCCCACAGAAGTGGATCTCAGATTTTTATTTTTGGTGATGGGAGTGTATATGCTCCCAAGAAGGTTGCACGGGATATATCCTAAGGGAGGTGGGCGTGCGAAGAAACCAAAGTTACTCAAGGCTCTCACACCTGTAATAAAGAGTAGCTGATAGATACAGCCAGTGCACAGCTCAGTTACTACTCTTTTTGTCCTATAGGAAACTCTGTAGTTCCGGTATATGATCCTTCATTCCCAGTGGAGAGGAGAAAGCAATAGCGGGGCTGCATATTACTACGAGGTCAGCTGTGGCTCTCTGCTGTAATATTAGCTGGGGTCATGCAGAGCATTATCTGTTAATATTTCTGAGCAAGGATTTGCAATTGGGCTCCCAGGAGTGTCTCGCACTGTGCTTCGTGTTGGGGCAGGGATCAATAACTGAGTGTCCCTGTTTTCTCTTATCTTTTGGATCGTAGGTGGCCCGAATGATAAGGCAGAGCATCTTTCTCCTAAGCGACGGTAGATGGAGCTCAAGGTGACAGTGTTAATATCCCAGGTGAGGCTGGGAAGACTCCAGGCCACAGTGTCGTTTCAGGAATTCTCACTGATGTGAGCAATCATTTATTGCTCTCAGTCAATCATTTATTGATTACTAGATTTACAGCTCAAATCGACCTTAAATACTTGTGCACTCTTTGTTTTACCTGTACGAGTTTGCCGTTTCCCTTTGGTCTGGGCATACAGCAGGTTGCATTGGACCGTGTTCAAATGTAAACATGTCAGAAAGCTTAATGTTTTAGAAGCGTAAGTATGATACAGTCAGTACTTGTGAATTGGTACTTTAAATAATTGGTTTTTATTTTGTTGCAATTTTAGAACTATCAGTAGGCATGTGAGACTTCTCAACCTTATTATTTCCCAGAACAATGAAGGACAGTGTTTTCATAAGATGCTGGTTTTAATTTTATTGGTTAATTTAAAAAAAAAAAAAAAAAAAAGTCGTAGGTCATCTTCATGTACTGTATGAATCACGGAATCTAGAGATAGGAAAGACCTATTGGGTTATGTAGTTAATCACCTTGTCTCCGCAAAATGGTTCTCTACCATAAACCTTTCCAGTGCTTTATGCAATTTAGTTTTAAATATCCCTGCAAATGACAGGATTTTGACTGCTTCCCTAGGGAAGTTATTGAGCGCCTTTTTTGAAACTATTTCATTATATTTTCCTTTATATTTAGCGTACACATATAGCTGGGTAGATGAACATAGATATATTTTAAAGGATAGCAGTTTATCTGATCTTTACTAAGCTAGGTAGGGGGGAAGATAAAAGTATTTTCTATTCTGATGTTCTATATACCCAAATGTCTTCATGAGTTAGCAAATGATGAGGTTTTGCAATTATGTTTTCATTTATATTTTATTGCAGTAAGGGCCCTCATGGAAGAATGACAGAGGATATAATAACAAATCCTTTCAAATACATCATGACTAAGAAAAAAAATAAAAAAGCTTCTGCTATTACCATGACTTCTTATCACAGCTATTTAATATACTCTAATTACAATGAAAGGTAAACAAAAGAGTAAGGAAAATGAGATTGGTAAGTTATATCTCTTTATTTTAAATTCATGAATACGTGTCTTTGCTATTGTCCTTAATAATTCTTGCTGCCGGGCACTGCAGATCTTTATAGGCATTCCTTCTGAACTAACAATGTTATTGTTGAAACAAATTGCACAGGTCTTGTTCTTTTAATGTCTGTAAAGATCAAGTAAATAAGAACATTATAGAGACACAAAAAGCTAACATTCACTTTCATTTTGTTTCACCCTTTAATCAAACTGTTAGTGTTCCTGCTAGAAGGTGCAATGGAAATAATTTCTAGTGTTTTAAAACATCATTGTAGCACATCTATTTGCCCATAAATACAATGATTTGTCACCTCTTTGGGAAAACTTACATCATAACAATGACTTGTGTATGAGTGTACAATGAGAGGATAATTAATAGAAATCTCAGATCTGAAACCAGGTCAGTTTAAGTAAATAAGCCTAAAAATACAGCTTGATAAAGCAGTTCATGTCAAACTAAAGATACTGTTCTCTCATTTAAAAATTATGTATATATACATATCTTTAAAGGTTTTAAATAAAACAACTGTTCTTTTTCTGAATAGCTAGAATTCCAATAGATAGAAGTCTTCCAGTATTTCTGGTTTTGGTAATAGAATCATTCATGGTTACAATTTGGTAGGCTTAAGTTCCTTAATGAATTACATCTTAATGAAATAACATGATTGCCTACATAGCTGTAGATCAGTTCATGACCAAAAAAGGGATTTGGAACTCCTACGGCCTTCATTCCTTAATTACACACAGCAAGTTCCTGATGTTTTCCCTCTGTAATGATAAAGTCCTTAAGAAACAGACTTGCCCTCCTCCCTTCTCCAAAATATTGATGGAACTTATGTCTATGTTAAAATGTTTTAAGTACTTAATGACTTTTAAAATAAGTTGGATTGGACATTTGTCTACATTCTTTTCAAAGGACTTTAGTTTTATTTGTAGAATGCCTGTGGGAATATTTTGCTTAAAGAAAGTAAAAACATGAAGTAGGTAAAATGAATCCATAAGAAAGTAGCGCTTCCATCTGAGGAGGCTTTTACTATTTTGCTTGTTGAAGTTGCTGAGCAGATGAATGAGCAAGATTGTTGCCCAGGAAGCGAAGAATAGAAATCTTCAAAATTTGTGTGGCATTCATGAGAAGAACCTCTTGGACTGGGATCAGTTTCTTGCAAGAAATCTTCCCACTGGAGCTTCAGATGACCGAGGAAACGTCATGTATTTCACTGGTTAGGAATTTACTGGATAACCAGCACTAGTGGGAGCCAAAACCACCCTGAACAAATGTGATTAGATGCTAAAAACATTACTAAATTGTCATCGATCAGGCTTTATGTCCAATTGGCAATTTCCAGAAAGTAAAATCTTATTTCCTGTAAAAATTTGTCTTTGTCTCTTTCTTGCTCTTATCCTGAGCGTTTTTTAATTTTTAAAGCTGATGAATATCTATGGTCGTTCCTCATATCATATACACTGCAATCTAACAGTGCAGCTATAGCTCCTCATGATATACCTGAGCTGGCTTTAAAACAGCTAGCTTGGGTACCGAGCATAAGGTAGCCAGACAAGGGACCTCTAGTTCCATTTAGCCTGCTAGATGTATTTAGGCTTTAACGGTCCTTACTGAGATTCATCCTGCTTTGGGATGGACTTTTATCAGTCACCAGGCAGGTTAGTTAAGTCAGCTTGGCTATGTATACCCAAGCTACACTCTCTAGTGTCAAACCAACATATTCTTTACTCCATTTTAAGTTGGATAGGGTGAAGAAAGGTCAGTGTGTCCAGACTCCTGTGGAGGCAATGAAGAGATACGCAACATCTAAGTGGTCTGTGGTGGCTTCAAACTGAAAAATTTATGATACAGGATTTGCATCGCTGCTATGAGAGTTTATAATGTTTGATTTCTCTCCGCAACAGATGCATAAATGACCAAATTCTGACAGAGCAATGGATTTGGATAAATCAACTTTAATAGAAAATACAACAGTCTAGAGTATTGGGCCCAATCACCAAGTCATTTAGCACAAAAGTAAGCAAGCAAACCAGTACCAGTTTCTTATATCACTTAGACCCTCTTTAGATTACTTATGTGAGATTTACCAGTTTCCATTTTTATAGTGTATTTTTATTACCATTGACAGAAAAAGATGTTTTTCTTCAAGCGGGATGTAGCAATATTAGTGTGCTGCCCTTTCTTCAATACTATATTTTATTGTTTTTTCTCAGTAGTAGTAACAATAATATTTAACATTTTTATAGTACCCCGTGTATGGAAAAGAGCTTTGCTGCCAGTAACTCACTATCTTCTGCAGGCTATCTGAATATTGTATCTCCATTTTAGACGTAAGCCGAGACAGAATATCTTTAACAACTAGTCTTTGGAAGGTATCAATAATGGTTGGTCTTTGAATTCTTTGTTGCCTAACTCTAATTTCCAAAGGTTCCTGGCACACCTGCCTCTTTTGTTACCTTCAGTGGACGAATCAATTATTCCTCTGAAAAGAGGAACTGAGGAGGATAATTGACAGGGTGTCTGCATTTGAGTAAGATGGTGTTTCCTTATATATGCATTCTCTTTTTCAGTCTCCAGCTGTTTCATACCATACCCGGTGTATACACCACCCATCTTCCAGCACTGGTCCTACTGCTGCAGCAGGCAGACCTCAGTCTCTATAAACTCTGGAGAGTCTCTAGCCACTCTGCTTTTCCTTCTTACTTTTTGTCCATCAGTCATCTCTTTATTCCTGCTTGTTATCTGCCGATCTACCCATACATTCTTTCTAATTGTAGTCCCTTCCTACCATTCTCCTCTTCTTACGTTCCTGTATTTGCTTGCAAATGGCCGGAGCATCCTAGTGGTGTAAGTGTGATGAATTTACCAGTCCAAAAGAATGTTAAAATTGAGTTTAAAAAAAAATTAAAGTGAAGAGCATATGTTATGCTCCCCACTTGCTGCCACCATCTTTTGTATGCAGGAGTTCACGTTTTGTTCTGTTTTCCTTCCCTTCTACATTTACATTTCATCCACACGCATGCATATGTTTTCCTTTCTCCAATCAATGGTAAGACTTGGCTATTTAAATAAAAGCACTGGTCTATTTGTGGGTGTGTAGAAGTAACATTCAAAAAGAAAATACCATCAATTTTATCCATGTATAATAAATTTTGTAGAAGAACCTGTCATGAGTGTTTCTGTTCCAGGAAAAGAGCAGAAGGTCTCATGAAAAACTGTCATGTGGGACCTTGTGGTACTTTTATTATTTAACAGTGGAAGGCTGAAGAGTTTGGTGTGGGATATTTAATATGCATTGAAAGAGGTTTGTATTTTTAAGATTTCTGCAGATGCTGCTTATATCAATTTATTACATAGGATAGCATATGAGGGTTTTTATCACTGAGTTTTAATCAAAACTGGCTAGAAAATAAAATTGGATAATCTTTTTTCATTTGGGGGGATTTTATTTTTTTTTGATAGTTCATCTCTTCCAATGTTGGTTTAAGCAAAAAAAAATTCTCATCTGAAATGGGCTTTTGAACAAAGGTCTAATTTAAATATAGATAGAAAAGGGCAACGTTTTTTCTTTACTGTGTTTTAGTGCATTCCAGCAAAGTCTGCCAGCGCATGTTGAGAATTATTTACAGAAACATCCATACCAATTTCTGTACCTGTCCCCCCAAATATTTTGCAGTGCATCTTGCAAATATAGTCTTCCAGTAGCAGTTTAACAGTTAAAGTTTTAGAATACTGTTTGTTAAAATATTTTGATGTTGGCTTTCATAGAGGAAAACTTTTCTGTTTTAAATCTTGGAGTATGATGTGTAGTCAAAAAAGATACTTGAAAAGGACTCAAGTTTAACTGCATGCGGTATTTTTTTGAGAGGATGAAAACTGAAAAGAAATTGTTTTCATTTTTACAAAGGGATTTGCTTTTTGAAAAGCCTCATGAAGGTATCTTGTCTGGAGATTTAATACGCAATTGGCATGAGAAAGCATAAGGGTTATTATTAAAAAGGTAGGACTTCCCCTGTAAGACTGTGTTCAGTGCACCAGAGTTACTAGTAATATTTTAACATTGATTAAAAAAAAAACAAACAAGAAGGCTTTCCTAAATTTTGCAAGATTTAACAGCTCTTATTACACATTTAGCAGAACTGTGCCCCTGGGAATCAAGGGAAGAGAAAAGGGCAGAAAGGCTTGCCTGTTTTCAAATGTCATACTTGGGTCTGTAAACCTGAAAAGGGGTGAGATGTCTGAGCCCATTTAATAGTTTGTTACTGCTGAAAGGAGGATTTTGGGTTCTTTTCTGCTCTCCCTTACTTCTGCCCTCCTTTACTTCTGCCCCATGGTCCAACCTGTCTTTATACAGGCACTGTTAGTTGTTCAACCACTCATGAGCTGATGCAGCTCTGAGTCATCAGAAAGCAGGGTGGGTTTTTTGCTGAACTGAGCAGGCTTTTGTAATTTTGTTCTATTTGTCATAGAAGAATCTGTACAAACACGTAACAAGACAATGACAGTCCTGAAAAACATACGGTATTTTAGAAATTAGAAGGATTTAGGTGTGTGCTTGAGCCATTACTCAGGGCCCAAAAAAAGAAACAAATAATGTATCCTTTTCCAGAGGAAAATAAAATCAGGGTATTCTGATTCTGGCAGCAGCATGCCAGAATCACAGAACCATGCTCTCTGAAGTTCTGTGGTCACTGTCACCCCAGAATAATTGAGAAGCAAGGCTGGCTTTTTTCATGTGAAGGCCTGCTTGGATGCTAGGCTTTCACAAACAGTGGGGAAGTCAAGGTTAAATTGGCTTCCTCTTCATTTTGAAAGCTGGCAGAGTTTCCTCCCCTTAACCTCTCTGGTTTTAGCCCCTTGTGTTTTCCAGAAAGTTCAGAGACAGATTGCACACTCTACCTTGTTCATAAATGCAACTCTCTCCCCACTTTGCTGGTTTTCAGTGCTCTGAAATATGCAAATTATGTTTTGTTTCTGTTGAAAATGATGATGTCATGGGTAAAACATCAGGAATTATTAATCAAAATGCTGAAGTCTTCATTCCATAATGGAAAAAAAGATAAAGGTGCTAAGCTCTACTACAACTTCCTAGTTCTTCTGCTTCTCTAACGACTCTGGTAGCATGAATGTTGTTTCAGACCATAATGACAATAATGAAATGGCTTTGGTTTTTAGTACAAAGTATCTTTTTCTTTTATTCTTTTGAGTGAGGAGAAAGCACTGTATCAATCTTGATTTTTTGAAACATGTTTGTTATAAAATAAACGTATAGTGCTTTATTTCTGCAACTATACTAAGATGTCAGTAAAATGTGATGTGATAACGGTAAGCCTTCCAAAAGGCATAAATTAGACATAACATCTTTGTAGGTGCATGTGTTCAAGAGTAGGATATTTTAAGACCTGCATTTTGATCTAAAGATGTGTTTACTGTTAGCAACAGAGGTCAGGCCTTCACGGATTATCTTGTGCACAATGTAAATCTTTGAGTTTGCTTCTTTTGAGGAATAATATGGATACTTTTGGCTTAGCTAGTGACAGTGATGAAGACAAAAGGAATTGAACCAGTGGTTCTGCATCTTTTAGCCTGGTTCCAGCCTGTTTTTCATCTCTTAAGTACAGAGACATTCTCTGTACACCAGTAACTACAACTCATCTACAGTGATGTAATACGCTTGTTACTGCATATGCCAGGAGAGGGACTTGAGAAACTCTCTCTTTGTAGAGAAAACCTATGTATGATGCTTGGTATTAAAATTTAAATGCATATTCTTATATTACACCTCTGAAGGAAAAGCCTTGTATGAGGGAATGAACACCCCTACTGTGACTATATGTAATAGCATTTGTTCTATACACAGTGAAAACACAGAAGGAACTCTAGATGCACAAGAGAAGGATGACAATGGTAAATTAGCTGAATTTACAGTAAATTAACTGGTGCATAATTTGACTCAAATATCAATAATATTATAGAGCCATGTAGTTCCTTTCTGTCTGGAAACAGGATATTGAACATCCATAAAGCAGAAAGGTCAGTAATGCCATTTGTCCCACTGGCTTTTTAATACCATATGTGAAATTAACTGGGTAGAAGCTGTCAACCATGGATTACATTAATTACAGAAATGGGGCAAAAAAAATAGTATTGAGGTTTGTTTGCCTCCAGCAGTTGAACTTGGAATGAAAAAAAGAGAAAAGAAAGCTGCTTTCTTGATGTGTCAGTAGTTTACAGCTCTTTAATTATAAAACTTAATTACAAATCTTAACCTTGGCCTAAGTGCCTTCCAAATGGTTGGAGTTTCCAAAAATATAAAGTCTTGGTGTAAGATTAGCTAACAGAGCAAGCAGTTTTCAATGTGTGAAGCACAGAAGGAGCATCACTTGGGCATTGTCACAAGAAAACTTATTTGAGAGCCTGTTACTAAATCTTGTCCTTCCGTATGCAAATCCAGAGTCGTGATTACTTACTGTTGCCTTTGCAGATGAACAAGCTGTGTTGCAATTGTCTTTAGAAATGTTTTGTTGCCATTAATTTAGCAGTCACTTTTCTTTTTGTGGGATTTCCTAATTTCAGAACTTGAGACTTATCTACATGGAGCAATTCATGAAAATTAATGTGAGTCAACTAAAGATGTGACTTAGAAATAGATCAGTTAAACATCATTAAAACCCCCAAGGACCTTCTTATCCAGAATTCAAGTGGTCCTTATTTAATTTAATTTACTTCTACTGTGAAGTTAGATCATTCAAATGCAATTCTAAAGGAGAACATCCACATTAGGGTTTAATGCAGTTTTACAGCTTCTCTTTAAAGTAACGTTTTAAGTTAATTCACTTCCCCAATTGTCCCCATATAAATAAATCCCTAATCCCACAAGTGTTTTTAGTTCTAGCTAATCCTTGACGCTTCTTAATAAGGGACTGCATAATCCAGATAGTGTCTATACCAATTGCTGCACTGGAAAATATCCAATTTCCGGTCTCTGCTGCATCTGCTAAGACTTGGTCTCTGACTGTTCAGCTTTACCAGCAAAACAGAGGACAGTTGTAAAACAGGCTAAACTTAAGGCAGTAGGGTTTTGTTCCCCAAATAAATTAGCTGATACTAATATAATCAGACTCTCACCTATTAACCAAGCTAAAAAGCTTTTAAGCTGATCTGCAGGGGATAACTTTAGCATCTTCATCTAAACTTTCCCTGAGGGGTGAACCATTTCCAGTTAAATTACTTGTGAGAGAGGATGCTTGAACGTTTCTGTAATGCCAAGGTGTAATTATTGGACAGAGAGCTTGAGAAGTCTGTGTAGGGGGAGATTTAAATTCCATGCTGGCTTTCTTTAGGTGTTAGTCAGCAAAGGCTGCCTAGAGGATGTATAGGATCAGTATATGTTTCAGCAGGCAGCTCAGTACCTCGGGCATTTAGGTAATTTTAGGTGCTTTGTGTAGATTATGCCATTATGTATATTTCTCCAAGAGGACTTAATACTGATTTGAAAATATACCATTTGACCTGTGGTCTTAAACTAAAGTTAACTGTTATGCTTCTGTTTTGTTTGCTTTTAAGTAGAGCTTTGAAGTAAAGACACAGAGATGAAATATAGATAGCAATGCTGCTGTGGAAGCAGAGCAGCCCTTATGTAGAGATGTGAATTTCAGCCTTTTGACAAAACTCTGTGATTGATCCTGTTAAGCATGGATCCTTGGTCATTTGGGTTCAGGAGCTGAAAGTAATGAAGTGGGTTGACAGATGCATCATGCATTTGTATAAAATTGGCCACAGAAACAGTGCTCTTAACCATGCTGGCTTTACAAGCTGCCCAGTTCAGAACAGACTTTTGATCTGAATTGCTTTTGAATTCTATCAAGTATATTGATCAGATCTCCATTAACTACAGTGGATGTGAAGACATCTAGCTCACACGTAGAACCATATGTTTAGATGTCTTAACCTAGAGGTAAGTCCCATCCTCATAACTTCTTACTGAGCATCAATTTTGGTTTTTGATCTTTGGATTTGCATAAAAGCTGTAACATGATGATACAGTAAATCCAGCATTAGACCTCTTAATCTTGGAAAGAAACCACCCTGGCCATAGGACAAAGCAACCCTACTCACATGGCTAGGTTAGACTTCTCTGAAAATTTTTTGTGGCCTAGATTTGCTCTTGCTGACTTTACACCAGCCCAGGTTTAGGGTGAAGCAGTTGTTTCTTAGTGACATACAGTTAACACAAAAGCATGAAGCCAATATAAGCTCCAAGTTGCATAATCTAGCAAATTCAGTACAACTATGGTTATGTGCCCACAGTTAAGCCAGAAGAATGGTTTACTATGACATGACCTGGCTGTTCACAGAACTACAGCCTCATAGCTCACTAAAATAGGAGTACAGGAATTCCCATTTGTGGGGAAAAAACCAACCAAACAAAACCAACCAATGAAACAAAAACCCACAACAGAAAAATCCCCACTAAACCCCAATAGTGATCATTTAACAGGTTTCTGCTAATTATATTTTAGATCTCATAGAATCATAGAATGGTTTGTGTTGGAAAGG
>NW_009928562.1:0-258 GCF_000696875.1 Nestor notabilis
CACAGCCCCGGGCCGCACCTCTGCTGGGGAGACTGCTGGCCAATGGCGTGGAGGAGGGGGCGGGTCTATGCAGATGAGGGCGGTACCGGCGTCCCCCGCGGCGTCCAGTGGTTTCACCGGTGGCGTTTCGGAGGGGAGTGCAGCCTCCGCCGCGCAGACGCATCCGGCTGTGCTGGACACGGTACCGCTGTTGTGCCCTGTGGGACGTTTGTACCATCGGCTGGCTGCAGGGCGGGGGGCCGGCTCCCCCCCGGCCGC
>NW_009928562.1:279-5147 GCF_000696875.1 Nestor notabilis
GCACAGAACAAGGCGTCCTCATTAATGCGGTGTGAAGAGAGTGCTCGCTTTCTAGCTATCGATACTGTGCCTTGGGTGCATTTCGGGCGGGTCCCCGCATGCCAGCGCCTGTGGTGGTGTGTGCAGTGTTTTGCTGTGCTCTGGTAGGAATTTAACCTCTTTCGGGAGTTTATTCTGCTTTTGTGGGTTTTCCTTTAACGCTCGAGCCAGCTTAGAGGCGTATCATCACCCACAGGCTACGGAATGCCACAGTTGGGCTTTCAGGCCGCTCCTTCACCCCAGTGACATCCTTCCTGTCCAGCTGCTGCAGGTCAATGGATCTGAGCAGGTTAATGAGCATCTGGAAGACCCAAATGGTCACCAAAGCCATGGGCTGGCAGCTCACAGGTTGGAGCTGTTCCCAGCCAGAACCTGGCAGGTGCCTTGATTTGCCTCACCCTGAACTTGCACTTGTTCATACACAACAGGTAACTGGAGGCAGGTTTGTAATAATGCCCTTGACGGTAATTAGTGGCACGCTGAAGCAACTGGGAGTATGTGTAGATGCTGATGCAAGTATCAAAACTGTGAGTCAGGAGTTCAAAATCGATTTGACTCATTTCTCTCAGATAACACCCATTCAGCCCTTTTTATTTACCATCTCATCCCTGAGCACAGACACTCCAACTTCTTCCATGACCAGAGAATTGAAACTCTTTTTCCACTAAAATGTCTCCCTTCTTCCCCTTTCACACCTGAAAGCTAAGGATCATAGAATCAAATCATAGAACGATTTGGATTGGAGGGACCTTAAAGCTCCTCCAGCTCCATCCCCTGCCCCGGGCAGGGACACCTTCCACTAGAGCAGGTTGCTCCAAGCCCCTGTGTCCAACCTGGCCTTGAACACTGCCAGGGATGGGGCAGCCACAGCTTCTCTGGGCACCCTGTGCCTCTGGCTGGCTCTGAGGATGTCTATTGGTCCCTCTGGATCCAGCCTTGCTATCCCCACACGTTTCACCCCTGGATTCACCCAGGCCAAGTTGCAAGGCAGGTGTTGTTAGACTCATCTTTAGGGAATACAAATCTTTGGGAGTAGAGGATAATCTGTATCATTCCAAATATGGTTTTAAGATTTTCCCAGTTTGCCCAGGTAAGTGATTACTTCTTTTCCAGTAAGCCCTGATTCAGCTGCTGGATTGCTCAATGTTATAGGCTCAACATTAAGCACAGAAATATTTCTACTGCAGCTTTTAAGCGAAGGCCCACAAACAGCAAGTAAGCGTGAACATAAAGTATTCTCTGACTGAACGGGTCTTTGTCATGACTGAAGAGCTGCTCCGGAAGAGTTCTCCAAAAGCATCAAGGAAGGAGAAATCCAGTGATTAGACGACCAGGGAATACGGAATTTGTGCAGGTTTTCCAGGTCTTTGTTGAAGGTATGTTCATTCTGAGCCTGCACAAAACCCCTTCTCCCAGGCGCTTCATGGGCATTTGAGCTAAATGCTCAAGCTTAGCAAAAACGAGGCTAATGGACAATTTCTTCCCTTGTTAAATATTATGGGGCTACTCTCTAACAATCTAAAATCACAAACCCCCAAATTGGACTGGGACAAGACTCTATTTCACTGTTTTTCTCTCTCCTGTGTTGGCAATGAGGGGATAGAACAGTTACTTTTTAAAGGAGCTGGCATGGAAAATTTTGCCTTGCTGGCAAGAGTTTTGTAACATTAAAGGTAATTAAAACGGGGCTTTAGAGTGGAAAGTATTGAGCAACTGTCTTAGGCAGAGGTGTAACCATCAGCTCCACCTGTAATAAACCCAAATGTTTCTCTCCTGTGGAGCAGTGTAACCCGCTTAGAAAACTGATCCAAGGAAACCTTGTCACTGCGGCAGGTTTACAAAACCCAATTGCAACAGAATAAGGAAGGGCAGAATGGAAAACTGAACCCCATTGATCCTGTGATCTAGAGATAATGCAGGGAAATGTGGCACGTTACAGCAAAAACACTGATTGTCTTTCACCAGCTGTATGTGTGCAGAGACAAAAGCCACTTCTCTCCTCCTCCAAATGAGCCACTGGCCAAAGGCAGCCACTTCAGTCCCAACATGTGTGGGCAAGTGCTTCTATCTGCCACGGGAAGCTCTTTTCAGACAACAGCTCCCTGCCAGGGTGCTTCTAAACCAAACCCATTTGTTACAGTGAGTGCTCCAGCACCTTCTGGTTGCTGTTGCTTTGGTCCCACCTCAATGCCATGCCTGTCTGCAGCACAAGGTTGGGGTTCCCAGCATTCCCAGCCTCCACAGCACTTCAAACACAGCATTCACCTTATAGTTCTGTGCCAAATGTGCTTGGAAACACTCTCACTCCTGTTTACCAACAGGACTAAGGGGCTTGTCCACATTCAAAAGCTAATTTGGATTAAGGAGCATGTGAATTAAAAGCTGAGTAGGAATCCCAAAATATCTCAGGACAAATAAGCCCCAAGTTATCAAACTAATTGATTTAAGGTACCATCACTAATTGCAGAATCAGTGGAGAAGGGAAATGAGCAGCACCAGCAGGGATGAGGCAGGTCTGGGTTTACCCACAGCCATCAACCACAGGGATGTGGAAGTAGGATGTGGGGAAGGAGCAAAGCTGGTGAGAGGACAAGCAGAGGTGTAGGCAGCAGGACAGCTCAGGCTGGGATATCACCCCTCTGTGGTACTGGCTGCTGGGGCAGAGCAAACCAGCCCAGGGCAGGTACCAGCCTGGACCACTGCACTGGAGACGGGGCTTTTCACATCCTGTTCTCTGCAATGTCCTTGTTAAATATTAATTGGGATTATTATTATGAGGACAAATCCTTGTCACACCGTGCCAGAGGCTGTGCAAACATGGGATAGAGAAATACTTTCTGCTGGGAAGAGCTTTCAGTGGCAGAATCTCCCTCTTCCCAAGTGAAGGGAGGCTGCATCCCGGGACAAGTGAGCCAGGAACCACTTTGCAAAATGGGAAACATCCAAAGAGACCTTGTAATAGTCTGCTAATATCCGAAGGGGTTCCAGGAAACCTGGAGAGGGGCTTTGGACAAGGGATGTAGGGACAGGACAAGGGGAATGGCTTTAACCTGCCAGAGGGGAGATTGAGATGAGCTCTGAGGCACAAGTTCTTCCCCGTGAGGGTGCTGAGGTGCTGGCACAGGGTGCCCAGAGAAGCTGTGGCTGCCCCATCCCTGGCAGTGTTCAAGGGCAGGTTGGACACAGGGGCTTGGAGCTGGGTGAGCTTTAAGGTCCCTTCCAACCTAAACCAGTCTGGGATTCTATGGTTCTATGAAATCTTCCATAATCAGAGTAACAAAGATTTCCTCCCATAGCCTGTCTCATCTCAAAAGAGACATTCTGAATGCTGTTCAAGGTCATCATGTATTTTGAGCTGCTGGCACTAAAAAAGGGACTATATTGTGAAAGAACTAGTGTCCCATAAATTATTTCAATTTAAAAAAGACATTAAAAAATCAGACATTGATAAAGCTTCAGTGAAAAAACATGGTAATGCTGAAACCACATGAATTTTAACCAGAATCTTGAAGAAAAGCAATTCAAGAGAAAAAGGAATCCATAAATAATGAGAACATGGCAAAAGCTGAATAAGTAGAAATAGCCAGTTTGTTAAAAGGCTGAATAAGCATGTTCTTTGTAACAGCATGGAAAGGAAAAGACACAACAGCCTGTATGCTCTGCTTCAGTGATAATTTCCCTGGGAGCTGCACCCACTCAGCCAAGGGCAGCTCAGGGTCTGAGCCTCTTCTCTTCAATATAACATAAAGTTACATTCGTGGTCAAGTTGGGAAAGCTCCCAAAGCCAAATGCTGAGTGTCCAAGGGGCTTTCCACAGTGAGAAGAAAGCTGCCTATAAAACACAAAGTCTCACAAAGTCTCGATGTTACCCTCAGCTGAATCCTGAATGCTTCTAATTCCAAATATGACTTCTGGAAAATCCCACTCCTGGAGCTAAGCAGAGATGAGCAGGAGGTTGAGCTCAGGATAAAAATAGTAGGGCAAAACTAGGTCACTTCCATATCCTGTCTCATTCTCCCTGGGATGAAAATCCATGGTTTTCTTGCATCTCCATAGCAGGGACGATGGGGATAGATCAGCTTTGACTCACAGCTTCGATCCCCCCCACACTTGTATAGGGAAGCACCACAGTGGGATACCGCCGAGGGCTGGGTACCCATGAGTTTCAGCTGCCTCTGTTTCAGGAGTAGATCTGCAGACTCTCTTTTCCCAGTGCCCATGAACTATCACGCTGCCTCCAGTTGACCTGCCAACAATCAGTGATGCTTTATATCCTAATAGAGGTTTATTTGTCAAACTTGGCCACATAGAGCATCTTCTTTAGACTTCATTACAGTGTCTGGGTTTAGCTACGTGGAAGGCAGCATGGCCAGTTACCCTTGTACTCTTCAGACCAAATTTCTGTCTCTGGATGGCAGTACTTACATCAAAGGTTAATTCGATGGCTCGTATGCTTGCTTTCTGGAAATTCAAGTCAATAGAAGCTAATTATACTTCTTGATGCAAGATCAGAATTGACATGTGAGTAGCATTTAACCTGAGTGCTTCCTTGGTAACTTATCTCTGTTTCCAGGATCTCACCAGTCAGAAGCAGCTGGGTGGCAAGGGTGTGCACGAGGCAGGGAGAGAGGATGCTCCTCACAGCCCACAGTACAAGGGATATTTTCCTTTGGATGCTCCCCATGCCAAGTCAGAAAGTCAGTTTTCTATTGCCCAGGTAATATGAGGGTATTGCTGATGTTGGGTAAACTAATTTCATTATTTACTGAATTATAGAATCATAGAATCATAGAATGATTTGGGTTGGAAAGGACCTTAAGATCATCTAG
>NW_009928562.1:5229-11386 GCF_000696875.1 Nestor notabilis
TGGAGCATTCACAACTTCCTTGGGCAACCCATTCCAGTGCCTCGGCACCCTCACTGTGAAGAACTTCTTCCTTATATCTGATCTAAACTTCCCCTGTGTAAGTTTGAAGCCATCACCCCTTGTCCTACCACTACAGTCCCTGATGAAGAGTCCCTCCCCAGCATCCTTGTAGCCCCCTTCAGGTATTGGAAGGCTGCTATAAGGTCTCCATGCAGCTTCTCTTCTCCAGGCTGAACAGCCCCAACTTTCTCAGCCTGTCTCCACACAGGAGGTGCTCCAGTCCTCTTATCATCCTCGTGGCCTCCTCTGGACTTGCTCCAACAGCTCCATGTCCTTTTTATGTTGAGGACACCAGAACCGGACACAATACTCCAAGTGAGGTCTCACAAGAGCAGAGCAGAGGGGCAGGATCACCTCCTTCGACCTGCTGGTCATGCTGCTTTTGATGCAGCCCAGGATACAGTTGGTTTCTGGGCTGGAAGCACACACTGGCCTCTTATGTTCAGTTTCTCATCAACCAACACCCCAAGCCCTTCTCCGCAGGGCTGCTCTGAATCTTTTCTCTGCCCAGCCTGTAGCTGTGCCTGGGGTTGTGCTGACCCAGGTGTAGGACCTTGCACTTGGCTTGGTTAAACTTCATAAGGCTGGCATGGTCCCACCTCACAAGCGTGTCCAGGTCCCTCTGGATCCCATCCCTTCCCTCCAGCATATCAACCGAGCCACACAGCTTGGTGTTGTCAGCAAACTTGCTGAGGGTGCATCAATCCCACTGTACAGAATTAGATACTATTAATTCAGTAGTATGGTGTTTCCCCACTTCCCTCTCTGTTTTGGTGGCTTTGTGGATAATGGACAGCAGAGGAGTGTTTCCTGTGTCATGCACAGGTATTTTCCAAGTATTCCTGATGACACATCTTCAATGTGCCCCACAGCCTCAGGAGAGCTACCAGGGCTGGCAGAGGTCACAGCACGAGGACAACTGAAGCATCTACTGACTCTGGGGAGGGGCTCAGGTCAGTTCAGCCCTGCAATTTGGTATAAAATCCCTGGATTTTAACCCTACCACTTGTGGTTGGCAGCAAAACCAAACCAAAACACGCCCAAACCAAACGCCAGTGGGTAGAGAAGACTTTAAGCTTTTTTTACTGATACATTACAGACTGTTCCAAACCAATTCAGCACGCAATTTTCTTCAGCTTTGTAAAATTAGCACCTTTGATCCAGCAAATATTTATATGTACGTATCACTTGCTGGGACAGTCTCCTCTACTGAATGTAACAAAGTCCTGTTCACTGGTCCCTAGGCAACCAATACAACAAACTAATTAGTAACTACAGATTCACATGTATCCATCCAAATAAGATCCAGGTTAATTTTATGTGTTTTCTGTGCTTGAAAATTGGCACCTGAACTTTCCCCAAACAAATCATACTCATTTACAGATTGGTTTTGAAAACAAGTATAAAAAGGGTCTCATCATGAAATCACACACAGACACACAACAAGTAATAAAATAGATAGGATATTTGAGCATGAATAAAGAGAAAAAAATCAGATCCTGTCCCAGATCCTGTCCCAGATGGAGCTGGGAAGTTTGGCTTGGGATCTGAAGCCTGCTATAGAAGCAATCCCCGACAGGCAGACAAACTAATGTGCCTCCCTCATCAGCTTCTGTGTCAGCTACAGCTGACTCTATTTACTTTTAGCCCAGAGGAGGAACTGGGAGCAGAAGGAAAAGAAAAAAACCCTTCATTGATATTCACAATGATGTCTTACATGTCCAGCATTATTTTTGTCCAAGGGAACTCTTTCAGAAAATGAGAGAAAACAAGTGATTAGGTGGAAGAATGGCCATCAGAAGTGAAGAAAGAACCCTGTTATGGAGGAAGGAGCTGTATTAGTCCGTGTATTAAAGTACTATGAACCATTTTGACTACCGTGTGTAGATTTGGTAACAGAAAAGCAAGGTGGACTCAGCCTGGGCACAGTCAAAGAACAGGTTTTTACCTAAGCTAAATGTCAAAGTAGATGTCTCTAATGCTGAAGGCAGGTTGGTTGAAATTGCAGCTGGCAAGTAACAGTTCCTTCACCCTGATGGTGAAAGAAGGCTAAATTGCCCCTTTTTCCCTATTTCCACACAAAATAAACAATGTCCTGAACCCAAAGCACAACCCTGCTCCAGCCCAGGGTGCTGTGCTGAGGGTACGTGTTCACCATGGGTGAAAACACAGCTTTGTAAAGAGACAACTCACCCCTGGGTGTCTGCCTGGCTGGGTTGGCGGTGCCGACGCTTCCCAAGCTCCGAGCACGAACACCGACATTCCCAGCCATCCGGGCCTGCATGCAGGCAGGAAGGAGCCCTGCCAGCTGGCTGCCTTGAAGGGGTTCCAGCAGTGAGAAAACTCTGCCTGCATCCCTGCCCAGGGCTCCTTTCCCATTTTGACTGATTCCTCATGACTGGGATGAGAACCTTGGCTGGGAGGGGAGGAGGAGAAGCCGCTTTACCTGTGTTCGGCTGTTCAGGATGCAAAGCACACTTGTATTTTTCAAGCCCTGTCATTCACAAGTGGACTTTGCAGGTGATCTCTCTTCTTTTGCACATAGGGAGCATTTCTCCCTGGCTGACAGAGCTCAATTCTCACTCCAAGCATGGCATTTACACTGTTGTGAATGATGTCCAAGAAGGCACAACTCACAGGAAACTTATAATTGACCAAGATGTGATTCATTAGGAGGCTGCACTGTCTGAATTAAAACAGCATCCAAAAAAAACCAATCACTGAAAGCCCCAGGCTGTCTGGTAAGCCAGTGTCCCAGTAACCCTGACGTGCTCGTGGGGGAGAGCCAGGACTTCTTGGAGGCTGCTGCGGTGCCGGAGCTGCTGCAGCCCCTCAGGGGCAGAGTTGGGGTCTGCTGGTGGTGCAGCTCCAGCTGGGTCCAGCTGAACCATCCTCCCTCAATGGCTTTCCAGATGCAGCCACTTGTGCTTCGGCAGTGGCGTTGCACAGATCAGAAACAGCCCTTCTCTGAGAGCATGGAGGCAGAGGGAATGAAGACTGGGGCAGGAAGGAGTCGGGTGAGGAAGGAACAATGACCAGTGAGCCTCCAGTTTCCCCAGATTAACCATGGAATGGTTTCAGTTGGAAGGGACCTTTAAAAGTCATCTAGTTCCAACCCCCTGCAATAAGCAGGGACACCTTCCACCAGACCTGCTTGCTCCAAGCCCTGTCCAACCTGACCTTGAACCCTGACAGGGATGGAGTATCTACCACCTCTCTGGGCAATCTGCGCCAGTGTTTCACCACCCTTGTTATAAAAACAATTTCTTCCTTATAACTAGTTTGAGTCAACGCTCTTTTAGTATAAAAACATTACCCCTTCTCCTACTGCTACAGGCACTAAAAAAGTCTGTCCCCATCTTTCTCTTATAAAGCCTCCTAAAAGTATTGAAAGGCCAGAATAAGTGCTCCCTGGAGCATTCTCTTCTCCAGGCCAAACAACCCCAATGCTCAGTTGCTATAAACACGGAGCATCCACTCTGGAAGCACAGAGCAGAGACCTGGGAGGATTTCAGGCAGCAGGAAGGATGGACCTCAAAGGGAACCCCAACTCCTGCCTCAACATTAAAGGCTGGACTGAGCCTTGTGACTTACCATTACCTCTGCCTTGTCCAAACCCTCCACTCATGCAGGGCCTGCTGCAAGGTGGATCGCTTTCCCAGTCTGCTCCTCTTCCCATCTATTCATTACAAACTGATGATGCCCAGGAAGCTCAACCCTCTATCTGAGGACAGAGGGGAATAAACACACTTCCAGCTGAGGGACACTGAAATTGGGCTTTCCAGATTTACAGGCACTGAGGTGACAAAATGTCATGGTTGGAAACAGACAAGCAGCCATCCCTGGCAGCGCTCAGCTGAGCACTGGGTGCCCTATGCCAAGTGTCAGAGAGGAGACACAAGTGCCCTTTCAGCCGTGGTGAACTTTATCAGGTTTTCAGGAGGAAGAAAAGGGCAATCTGCTCACAAGAGCAGCCTTGTGAGGCTGCACATGTTCTCACTGCTCCAGGCAAGCAGAAGTGGAAGGGCTTTTTCCTCTCTTTTGTGTGTGCGGCTGCTATTTAATGTAAATGTACTTACCAGAAATTGAATAACTCCCACACGAGTAATTTTATACCCATCCAACATTTAAATTATGAATGCAATCATCTGCAGCACCACAAGTTACCAGGCAAGGCTAGAATTCCCGAGGCAAGAAAAGTCTATTTTTACACCTTTCAAGCTGAAATTTTTACTACATGTAGAAATTTACTTCCTTCTGCTGCCTGGCTCTTAATTTGCATCAAAAGTTTCAGGATTTTCATTTCCCCATGCTCCTGACTCATATTCCTGATTCAAATTTCCAAATTTATGGGTTATTTTCTTCTCTATTTTTCCTTTTCTTTTTAGTTTTTGGGGGTTTTTTTTCCATATTGCAGGGACTTGGTGTTTTACTTGTTGCTCTTCTTCTGTGTGTGTTACCCAGGAGAGACCAAAGCACAATGCAAACCTTTTGTTACCCACTTGTGCGTGGAGAAAATAAATGAGAGAGAAAAAAGGATCAGATACACTGCAACAACCAGAATCTCCTTTCTGCTGGGCCCCACAAGGGGTCTGTTTCATCCAGAGCATGGAATAAGCACTGATTCAGGATGAGCAGCTCATAAAGGCATTTATCAGCAGGGCTGGTAATAACTGGTTGGCGAGATGCGATGCTCCTTCCAAATCAGAGTAATGCCTTCATGCCAAATTCATTCTGGGATTACAGCAGGGTGAGAAATCCCAGCACTGGCACTCTCTTCTCCAGATAAATCACCCCATTGCCATTGCTTAATAAAACCCTGCCAAAATGGGAGTGCTAGTGTCAGCTTATCTGCCAAACCCAGCTGTGTGGCTGCTCCGTGGCAAGGGCTAAGCACCATTATTCTGCCTCTGAATATCATATATGGACCATGTATAGAAACACGCTAAATGCCTGTAGGAATCCAGGTTCCCCAACACCCCCTGAAAGGCTCTAGCAGAATAGATGGACCTTAATTTCCTCCCCTCTGCAAAGAAATGCACTGCTTTCCCTGGTGTCACCAGGCTTCAGCTGTGCTTGGGGTTGGGAAAAAGAGAAAAAAAGAGATTGTGGCAAATGGAGATGCAATTCTTTGAAGATGTGTTCTTTTTTGAGAGGTAGCAGCAACAAAAATTATGCAAAGATCAAAGAGAAGGCGGCTGTACTCAGGGACAACTCAAAAATAACACAGGGCAGTTGCTGAGCAACTCTCCAGTGCGAAGTATTGCTCTTTTCTGGTACCTCCCCCATCTGTACAAGAGGGATGGTGTCTAGTATTAGTCAAAGAAAACATCCATGTGATTGCCTGAGTACAATTAGACCTGAGGTCTTTGCAAACAGCTCCTATCTATCAACCTCAAGCCATTGATCTTACATCTAAAGCACTTACTGAAAAATAAACTATGGTTTTTTTGATCTAATCAACTATTAAGGATTCTTTTCGTCCTTTTTGAGGCTGGATAAATAACATTCTTCCATCAGAACTTGCTTAATAATTATTCTGGACACACAGTGGACCAAATCCTGAGCGCGAAGCAAAGCAATGACTCAGAACCCAAAAGCTGATTTCTTTTTCCCTGGCCATCTATTTTGACTGGAATAGCTGCCCTTTACCCAGGCATTCACACAATTTGGTGCACAATGCTAAATGCATTCCCATAATCAGGGTATTGTCTGTTATCTGCCTACAGCTGTGAAGTACAGGTGCCACAGGGATCTGTTTGCTTCAGAGTGGTACCTGAGGATTTTACCTTGGTTCATCCCTGTCCTGCTTTTGAGCAGCTGCTTGAGCTCAGTTCCAGATGTAAAATGCTGTTGTCCTCCAAGGAGAGGCAGCAAGTGTTCATCCATGGGGATGCTCCAGCATCAAGATTGCACTGACACTATCAGATGGTGCACGGCCTCAGGAAGGGCCCAGAGGAGCAGATGCCATGACAACTCCATAGCAGAGCTGGGAGCTAAGTCAGGATGTCACCATCCTTCAGTCCTGCGGGGGTTTCTGGGGAGGAGATGTTTAGATCCCCGATAGCCATGTGTCGTGGTTTAAGCCCAGCCGGCA
>NW_009928563.1:0-2998 GCF_000696875.1 Nestor notabilis
TTAAATGAGCAGCTATTCTGGTTTTGGGGTTTTGTATTTTTTATTTTTTTCCCTGACTGTTCAGTGTCTGGTACCTTACTCTCAGCACACTATAAAAATCAGCTATAACATCACAAATAATTTCCTTTCAGTATTTCCATGCCGTTAGAGCATGGTTGACAGGTGCTACTGAATGTATTTTCCAATACTCTTGTGAGTCGAAAGGATAAAAATGAGGCTGAGAGAGACTGAGGTCAAAAGTATATACTGAGTTATGTACAACAGGAGTTTTTTAAGTACCCACCATTAAATAACATTTTGAATGTTCAGAGTGCTACTTCCCTTGTCTACATTTGCAAGGGTAAATGTTCAACACTTACATAAATCAGCCTGTAGGACTTCCATTCAGCACAAAGAAAATTACAATAGAACATGAGAATACTTGTGAGGAGTTTGATTCAAATTATTTTTAAACTTCACAGAAGCATTTGTGGCAGAATTTGACAGAAAATATAGTTCTTCAGGCCAGCAATCAGCTGCCTTCACATAATACTTCTTCAAATTTTTGCCCTATTCCTTGTTTAACTTATAGTCTCTATAAGAAATAAGAATTTATGAACAGTGAGATATTTCACTATATGACCATGGCACATTTTGTAGTTGATCCTTTCATATTGAAAGAGCAGCCCACTTCTGATTATCTTACAATTATGAAAACAATTATTAAAACAATCACAAAGCAAAAAGGGACCAAATAAGATTTGCACAGGTCACCTTAATTTGGGCTTATTAAAAATACAAGTTTGCAAATAATTTTTTTTTCTTTGTGCAGTTTCTTCCCACTAAAGTGTTATCCTTCTGCCTCATTTTTATAGTCACAGAGAGCAGGGCTGGGACACATTGGTGCACCTCTTATTTGCCTTAATGCAGCAGGAGATGGCAGGAGATCATCCTCATTCCCAAGCAGCAGAGGATGGATGTCAGTGATACCTGCTAACATCTCTAAACAGGGACACTTCTAGTTTATGAGAAGAAGCAAAAGCTAATAAATACACAGAGGCTGCTACCACTGCTGTCAGTGGGAACGTCTACTCTCTTCTCCCACAGCTGTTGTCAAGTGCTGTTGCTTGACCCACCCATCTCCTCTTAGCCCATTCAATACCCTCACATCCACCTTTGGGCTTTTCCTTCCATTTTCAGTCTCCTTATCCAGAAAGGACAAACTCCTCTCCTCTGGTGCCCTATTTCTTAGCTCCTGTTAATCTCAATATACCATCCTAGTTTCCTTTGACCTGCTCCATCATTTCCACAAGCACATACTGCAATTTGTAACTAAAGGAGGATTGAGGGACCCTAGTACTGCCATTTGTTGACCATATACATATAACTTGTTAATCATTAAAGGACAAAATTATATATTATTTACCAAGGCTGAACTTAAAATTTCTGAAATTCTCTGGTGAGCAGCTCATTATAAGTTCTATGAACTATCAGTCAACAAGAAAACGTATAATATATCAAGTCAGTCCAAATGGAATTAAAAAATATTAAGTTAAAACAAAAAAAAAAAGAAATAAAAACCCAGAAACAACACAAACATTTCTTTATAATGCCTTTAAAGCTATAAAATTTCATTTATGTGTTGCCTTGTATGATTTATACTTCTATCTTTTCTCCTCTGGAATGTGACTGAACCTCTTAGAAGGCACGTAACCACTCCCATTGGAGTCCTGAGGTTCTGAGTGCCAGAACACTTTGCCCATGGGATAAAATGGAGGCCATAAGCACATCTTTGAAAAACTAATTGAGAGATGCCACGCAAGACATAATACAAGATAAATACCACAACATTTCTTACAAGAATTTCACTTCTGAAGTAAGAAAAACATTTTGCCTTCTCTGCAAAAGATTACTCTGTTGATTTTTATTTAGCTTATGATCTTCTCTACTCCTTAGAATTTTTTTTTCATTTTGCAGTCCTTTTCCCTATTTAGAAATTCCCCAATTATTTTACTTGTGCATTAGATTTCTTCTTTCCAAAGCCTGGGCATTGCACTGACCCTTAGTGAATTTGAGAAATATTTTATATTTCAGATTCTGTTCCTGGTAAGCAGCACTAGAAAAACATCCTCTTACATATAACATTTCAAGTGACCCATTTATGGCTCTCAGTTATTTTTGATGTATCTTTTGAATCTCTGTTCGTTGATTGATCCTTGTACTCTTTAAGGAACAACATCAGTAAGGTACATATTTTGATCCAGTTCCCCAGGATCCAAAATAATGACCATTCAACTTGCTCAGGGTTTCTCTGCTCATTCTTAGTGACTTCTTTGCCTCTGTCTTTACTAGCAAATGCTCAGACCACACTACCCAAGTCTTGGAAGGCAAACGCAGGGACTGTGAGAATGAAGACCTTAGACCCACTGTAGGAAAGGTTCAGATTCAGGACCACCTTAAGAACCTGAACATGCACAAGTCCATGGGACCTGATGAAATCCATCCACGGGTCCTGAAGGAGCTGGCGAATGAAGTTGCTGAGCCACTGTCCATCATATTTGAAAAATCATGGCAGTCAGGTGAAGTTCCTGGTGACTGGAAGAAGGGAAATATAACCCCCATTTTCAAGAAGAGGAAGGTGGAAGATCGAGGTAACTACAGACCAGTCAGTCTCACCTCTGTGCCTGGCAAAATCTTGGAGTAGATTCTCCTGGAAAGAATGCTGAGGCACATGAAAAACAATGAGGTGGTTGGTGACAGCCAGCATGGTTTCACTAAAGGGAAATCCTGCCTGACCAATTTGGTGGCCTTCTATGATGGGGCTACAGAGCTGATGGGCAGCAGCAGAGCAGTTGATGTCATCTACCTGGACTTGTGCAAAGCGTTCAACACTGTCCCACACAACATCCTTGTCTCTAACTTGGAGAGACATCAATTTGATGGATGGACCATTCAGTAGATAAAGAACTGGCTGGATGGCCAAACGTTAAGAGTTGTGGTCAACGGTTCAATGTCCAGT
>NW_009928564.1:0-3154 GCF_000696875.1 Nestor notabilis
CAGAGGTTTTAGCGAGAACAACGCTAGCAGGCTTGGACTGCTCACATGAACCACACTGCCCGATCCCTGTGTGCTTGCTTGTCCACATCGAAGGATTCCCACGGCTTGGGCACTCAGGTGTCCAGCCCCGAGGGTCACCCCACAGTGTTCCAAATGGCCCTCATCTCAGATACCCTCCATTACCCAGCGCCCGGGAGGCAGCAAGCTCAGGCACAGGGTGGGCTCCTTACCAGGGATGCAGCCTGAAGCAGATGGCCCCATAGTCAGCACTGCAGTCGGCAGGGTGGAGCCAGGGCACGGGCATGATAGGCACCTTGGTACAGCAGTCTATCACATCTAAATATTTACACTTTTTACATTATGTACACCATGTGGTGCCACCTCCTGTGCCGACTTTGTGTCTCATACTATGCTCAAACCTGTCCGGTCAGGAAAATTCCCACTGAGTTCAGTAGCCATCTGACCAAGTGGGTCAGCCTGAAGAAAAGAGACAGATGATAATTTGGGATCAGATGCGCACCGAGGAGGCTGGCTAATGTCATTGTGTTATTTGAGTAGGTAAATGACCCCAAGGGCAAAATGAAAGATTATGTTTCAAAAATAAATCCATCACATTTTTTTAGATTGAAATGAGAATGTGTTTAGAGAAATTATTTTCAGAGTGCACATGTCTAAACAGAAGCCTCTCAAGGCTGCAGAATTGGTTTCCTGGTTTCAGTGCAATCAGGGCTGGGCAGTGAGCCATGGCACCAAACCTCCGCTGAATCCTGTGCAGCGCCTCAGGCAGGCATCGCATCAGCACTCAAGGCTCTGGGCTCAGCCTCCGACCCTCCAGGCTCTCGGCTGCAAAGCAGGTGCAAACTGGTTTAGCACTGGGCAAACTGGGACTGCATCGGCCTGCCCAGAGCCTGTGGAGGTTGAGTTTGGACAGCTGCCACAGGGACCCTGAGATTGTATCTCCTGTAGCAATGCACTAGTGAAGCTCTTAGAAGCTGCATCTCTCAGGCCACATTGTCCAAAACTCTCCCTGGACCCTTTATGTTACCCACATGATCTGGAGCCTTGTCCTCCTGGTTCCTGAGCTGGCATGCGTTGGGGACCCTTCGTCTCTGAAGAGATGCTATTGCTGTTACTGCTACACTACTGTGCAGGTATCTCAAGCTATTTCTGCTCTGCCCATACTTTTCCATCCATTCCTTCTCCTTACAGTGGAGTTGAATAACCCAAATTTTGAAAGCAGAAGGACCTTAAGTCAGTGCTACTTTCCGTTCCACCAGCCCCTCACTTCCACCTGCTATTTGTAGCCAGGTTCTTCTCCAGTCCTGCATTCACAGTTTCCCACAACAGTGGAGCAGTGCCATGAGAACAGCTTACATTGGCTTAAGCAGGAAAAGCTAAAACCCTAAAGGAACGCAGGCTCCCTGTGAGCCTCCCTACCTCCCACACAGCTGACTTGGGATTTTCATGTCAGTTTTCTCCATCGCTCTTCTTCCAGGGACTGTTCCAGGCAGTCCCCCACCCCTCTTTAGCCTCAGTCAAACAAACTTGCTTTCCCACCTTTTCGTGCTTTTAATTTTTTTCTGGAGAGGATCACTTGCCAGAGGCTTCCTCCCAGGCAGAATGATATCGTACAACCTGGCTGTAAGATAGCCACCAAACTGCAAAGAGCATCCTGGCACATACTCTGCTTCATGCCCCCTTGTAAGCAATGATATTGCTTAAAATAAAGTGCTTAAAATTGCTGTTAACCTGCATTGCTATTACTCAAAATAAGAAGCAATTCTTTATTTTTCAGTGCGCTTTTAGCACTGTGCTGGACCTTAGACAAAGTCACTGGAGCACAGGCTGTTCTCTCCAACTGCAAGTGCGCTTCTGAGCTCAACAGGTTGGATCAGTGCAAACAGGAGTTTCTAGGGCTGCCTCTCCTTGACCTCTGTGTTTGCACGTGAGTAGGAGAGGGAAAATCTGAAGGTAGAAGCTTGATTTGGGTTATTTTTGCCAGGAACTGGGTGACATGTTCTGGCTTTCTGCAGCATCTCTTTGGCCGATGAACACAGGTTTTACTCAGGAGGCCACAAAGTGCTCCCTCGAGGCGTCACACTCATGCAGTGTCAGGCAGAAGTGAGGAACAGGAAGCATTGACTCAGCAGCTGTCTTGTTTGGTCTTGTCTGAGTCCAGTCCACTTCCACAGCCAGCCCAAAAGACTTGAGAGTTTCACGTGGGGCAGAACTGACTTCCGAGTCTTGGGCACTGGGGAGCAGGCAGCCCCAGCTATTTGCACGAGAATCTGATGGGTGTTGTTGCTGATGTTATTTAGCCTGTTTAATGACAATATAAATTGACAAGTGGAGCCATACCTCAGGGCAGCTATGTGGGGGAAGCTAACCTGCCCAGCCACAAAGCCTCCCTTTCTCACTCCCCTTGAATATCTTCCAGACACAGAAGCGAAGGATGTCAGAGTCTCTGCAAGTTTTAACCTGTTTTTCAGAGCTTTTCCTCTGAATTGTGGGGTCTTCCACTTCCCTCTGAGTTTCTGCACTGTTAGAACATATCTGTCCATTAGGACAGTGTGTTCATGAGTTTCTCTCCCCTGCCCTCTCTTCTTGCCTCTCCGAGGGTTCTTCCACATACCCGTGCCTCTGGATTTGGCCTCAGTTTCTCCCATGCAACATTTTTGAGGACTTGGCATTGCTGCTGATTGCTCTGCTCTGTTTCTTATGAAATTGTTCTCCAAACCTTTTGGTGTACACAGCAAGGGGGATAATTTCCTTCCATTTAAGGGGGAGCCACAAGTCAATCTGCCGTTAGTTTTTTTCCCAAGAGATTTGTGATACAATTCTTATCTTCAAAGAAGCAGATTTCCCATAGAGGTCAACACATATTATCATTTTTGTCGTTAA
This sequence comes from Nestor notabilis, assembly GCF_000696875.1. Lineage (NCBI taxonomy): Eukaryota > Metazoa > Chordata > Aves > Psittaciformes > Psittacidae > Nestor > Nestor notabilis. The sequence continues at coordinate 2,902 of NW_009928564.1, forward strand.
TGGGTCAATATCGGTGGCTTACCATTTTATTAATTACACAACATCAGGAAGGATTTAATCTCCAGATGAGGACAGCAGACCAGAGATGCTGCAAACACAGTGAATAACCCTGACCCTCGGCCAGCAATACAGCCAAAATGCCCAGGAGTAAAGCTGTTTGGCTCTCTAGAGGGAAAGTTTCATAATCATAGAATCATAGAATGGTTTGGGTTGGAAAGGACATTAAGATCATCTAGTTCCAACCCCCCTGCCA
>NW_009928565.1:0-9101 GCF_000696875.1 Nestor notabilis
AGTATCTTTTCCTGGAGATGCATAGAAACGTAGGAGCCAAGTTAATTCTGTTTCAAAAGCTATTTGAGAGGGCAGAGAGGAGAGAGAGCTGTCCACACACCACAGAAAGTATTTACTGCTCACTTTCCACAGGATTCTATTTCTGTGATTACAAGAAGTGGAAGTGAGATCAATTAAGACAGCTCTGTCGTGGTTCGAGCCCAGCCTGCAACTTGGAACCACGCAGCCGCTCGCTCACTCCCCCCCTTTTCCTTCCTCCCCCTGCTCCCGGAGGGATGGGGAGGAGAATCGGAGGAATGTAACTCCCACAGGTTGAGATAACAGCTCTCCAGTAACTAAGGTATAATACAAACCACTACTGCTACCAGTAATAATGATAAGAGGAATAACAAGGGAAAAGGACACAACCGCTCACCACCTGCCGACCGATACCCAGCCCGACCCGAGCAGCGATCTGGGCCTTCCAGGTAACTCCCCCCAGTTTATATACTGGGCATGACGTGCTGTGGTATGGAATACCCCTTTGGCCAGTTTGAGTCAGGTGTCCTGCCTCTGCTTCCTCCTGGCTTCCCCTCCTCTCTGGCAAAGCATGAGACTGAGAAAGTCCTTGGTCAGAGTAAACATTACTTAGCAACAACTAAAAACATCGGTGTTATCAGCGTTGTTCCCAGACTGAAAGTCAAAAACACAGCACTGCACCAGCTACTAAGAAGGAGAAAAAATGACTGCTGTAGCTGAACCCAGGACAGCTCTTAAACTCATTCTGGCCTGAAGTCAGCAGGGGAAAGATGGGCATTCAAATGCCTAGACTAAAGTTCAGTGATTTCTTTTTTTTTCCAGGCAAATACAGTCTGGTTTTAACTGCTTTTCTTCATTATACTGCCTGATGGTGCTTAAGTGTAGCAGATGCAGTCATATTACCTATGTCACCTTTCTTTTTTAGCCTGGTATAAATATATTGAACACCAGTTTTTTAAAATGCTCAACTCTGGATTAAAGATGCCTTTGACATTTTCTTTCTCGTAGAAGCCTGAAGAGCCAACATAATCATGCCAAATAACTGATAGTTATTCACCATATCAGCAACTGGGCCATTTTATGCCACGGCTCCGTCTGACCTCATAAGGTAAATGAAGCTGGTTTTTGTAGTACTTGAACACAAACTTCTAGGGAACACAGAGTGCTCCCACAAGTGTTCCCATATTTGTTCCCAGAGTGACATAATTTAGTATGTTGCTGTTGATATCATCCTACTCCATAACTGTGCTTCGGAGATCAATGTTCCTGAGCTACCCAGAAGGTATAAAACCAAGTTTATATAGAGCTAGTCTGCAGTTAGCCACAAGTAAGAAATAATATCTTTAGGAGCAGGGTGTAGAGAATTAAACACAGTCAGTATCCCAAGACAATGCAAGGATCTATAAAACACCACATTCTTAAAAGGTCTCATCCACCACCATCTCCAGTAAAATAAAACACATATTCAACTTTCATCATTCCCTTTTCTGTTAAAAATAATAAGAAAAAAAGACTAATTTTCAATACCTTTCATACAAAGGCCCATCTTACTCTGGTATTGCCACACTTCTCTATCTGCATCAGCAAACTGTGCAACCCAGTAGCACTGACTGGATTTATACAGCCGAAAAGTGCTGAGGATCTAGTGAATTTACTTTCAGTGTGAGGAGTTTACTTCAGAGGTGTTCTGGTGTCTTCCCTTCGACTGAAACCATATTACCAGTTGGACCACATTAGGTATGCTTTCGAGTTACAATTTCTGGTTTAGTTTCATCCAAAAGGAGCCCCAGCAGTGGGCTCTGCCACTCCTGACCACTGAGAACCAACCTGCAGTAGGTGGGGATGGCGTGCTTTAAAAGTCCTCTCCTGATGCGAAACAAGGCAGTGCAGATGACTGCACTTGCAAAGGACCACAGCAGAGTCACCCCTTACTCCCCGCAGGGAGTGGGAGCTAAGGCCTAGATCTAGAGCCCCACAGGCTGGGCAAACGGGGCAGCTCCCCCACCACAGGCAGGATGGTATCTTTTGCAGCCTGTCTGCCCCAGGGCACACATCTGATCTTGAGAGGATCCCAAGGCACTTAAAAATGAAAGGCTGTAAGTCCCTGATGCTTTTTGTCTAGCAAAGGTGATGTGTATACTCTGTCCAATTAATTTTGCCCAAAAGTTGTAATTGGAGTACAGTGTTCTTGCCTTTTCGTCTTTGATTGCTGCTCGGCACCGCAGTTGAATGTAAATGCTTATTGTGGCTTTTTACCAAGTGTAAAACAAATTTTACTAATATCATTTTTGCATGAGCAAAGTACATGAGGAAAGGGGCTTTCAGGGGGAAGTGCAGTTGGGCCAAGCCATGATGCCTTAGTTGAGCAATGCACAACCTGCCTGATGAATCCAGATCTCTTGCTACTTCTATGTTTTCTCTGGAGACTATTTTTTGCTACACATATGTTCCATGCCATGCTGTTGCATTCTGAAATGATTATTGAGTTGAAAGTTAAAAACATAGCTGCAGAGGATAATGATATAGGTAAGGTTAAGCATTATAAATCTTCCCACAGAAGCTTCTGGGGAAACCCAAAGATTACCTGTAAGACCATATTTCCTTCCAGATTGCAAACCTGTCCTAGGCCTGCCTAGAGAGCATCACTAAAAGCTGCTTCCACTCCCCAGCTCCAGATGTATTTGAAGCCAGGGAGCAAAGTAAAAGCAATTAAAGCAAATGTTTTCTCTCAAAACATATGCTAGTGCAAGATTACTCAGGAAATTGGATGAACTTAGTCGAGAGTCTTCATGTAGGCAAATCAGTGTGAGATGCCTGAGGCTGAGAAAAACTTGAGGAAAACTGATGTGTGGCCCTGAAAGATGTCTAGAGAAGGAGCTTTGGGGTCACAACATGGACTAAGAGACAGAGATGAGAGAATCACCTAAATTGTCACAAGGTGCTTAGTATGAAAGGGTCAATCTACTGTCACTAGGTAATGGTAAGCTATAACTGGGTCAGTATTATCAGTTATCTGTCAGAATTACAAAATTCCTCTAACTAGTCAAAGACATAGCTTTTAATCTAGGAGTGATACTTTCCTTATTATATATTGCACTGCTTCCTACTATAGATAAATTATTTTGTTAAATAGCATTTTGCTGGAAAAAAACCCAATATATTTCCAATTTTCTTTCACAGATAATTGTGGATAAAAACTGTAACCCCTATCATTTGAAATAAAATCTCTATGATTTACACAAGACTAATTTGTTATTTTGACTAAGGTGAGAGTGTCTTATAATTTTCATTTAGAATTTTAATCAGACTTTATCTGAACACATTTTTAAGGTACCATACTGAAAATTTTATAACAAAATGCACCTGCATGTATATTGCATATCTAGCAGAAGTTACATAATTTGCAATCTATTAGGCAATCCAATGTTATCAATACGTGCATGTGTGTGTTTATACATTCACATATATATACGAGTAATTATTAAAAAAAATTTTTTTTAAAAATATATTAGCATCATTTTATGGGAAATAACTTAGAGTTGAATTGAAGGAATAGTTAGTTGATACCTGCCTTTTAGGGTTTTTAACATCATAATGTGAAAGGGAACCAAAGATCCTTTCCAACGTAACACTATTAGCAATAACACTACATGACAATGCTGGTTGTATTAGCAATAAATCTGTATGAAAACATTTCTTACTGCCCTGTTACAGATACTTTACCTAAATTCTTATTCTGCTCATCTACACAATACTTCATATTATATTGTGTTTGCTGGTGCATTAAGTAATGTTTTTACAGGTTTCCCACATATTGCTCACATTTTCATCGTCCTATTTCACATGTCCCGTCAGAGTATGCAAAGAATGTCTTGATTTGGTAAGCAGGTACTTTTCAGTGTACTTGATGCTCTCTCTATCTATATGCTGGGCAATACCATAAACCTTTACTCACTACTTTGATTTTACAGTTCCTGTAGGAATCGATTTGGCAGTCTCAGACTCTACTCACCACCTTAAGATCAACTATATTACACAGTAATAAAAAGTTCAGTTATGCCAGTATAATGTTATTAAAGGGATAATTCAACTTGGACCTTCAAGTGCATCCTAAACCTCTGTATGTTTAAAGAGTGGCTGGTGCTAGTTAATGAGAAGATAGATAGGACAGATTTTACATGTTCAAGCAATTTCCTAATGCACTCAGTCAAGTTTGTCATTGAAAATTATAATGAAATTCATGAATAAATCCAGTTCTGGCTGTTAGGATAGCAAGGTGCTTTGTAACCACGCCAGCATTTGGTATTAGAGAGAATTCTTATACAATTTTTCTACCTGCAGAAAAAAATGACTAGATGTGGCATGTATTTTCAAACAAAAAAGCACTATGGTTTCTTTAAAATGTTTCCCTTGAGCTATCAAACTTTTTCCTTGTGTTCAGCCTCAGTAACCTGGTTTTCACCCATGAACTCCTCATACAAAGAAATAGGTCTTCTTGGTAACAGTGGGATGATTTTACATGATGATGCACTGGCAAAGCTGTATAATATCCAGCAGATGTTTACTTTAATCCTTTTTTTCTGACTAGGCTCACACAGTGGCATCAGTTCTTCCCCTCTGCAGAGTAACTTACTTTTTTATCCCATACAGTAGGACTAGAGCTGGAGTACAACTGGCTGTGACTGCTTCTGTTTCTTTTGTATGTTCCTGAAAAAACATTCTGATACATTATGTGTGGATTTTTTTCTCTGTGTCAGATAACACTAGGTGACCCTGAAACAGTTTTTTTAAATGCTGCAGAAATGTTGAACAGTATGAAAAATATCTGCTGTTCATGAATAGGAGGAAATTATCTACATCATTACTTTTACTTTCCAAGCTAAGACTGAATGCAAATTGTTCTTAGCCTAGAAAAATCAGATTAATTTAAAATTTGCCTTATGAATATGTTAATCATTACTATTTTACCTTAAAATTGTAGCTGAATATTGTTGTTGGCTAGGACTGACAGAACACAAGTAGACCAAATATTGCTGCATGTGTGAAGAACTAACAGGTATGAATTTCTCTGTGTGAACAGCAAGTATGAATTTCTTTGTGTGATTTTGCAGTGCTCATGGGTCTCTGCCATTACAGGCAACCAGGCTGTGTGCTTTAATGTTCTTCTTTAGAAATGGCCAGAAAGTTTTGATACCTAAGCTCCAGGAGGCAGATGAGCTATTAGTGAGTGGCTCTGTGTGAAATGTGTGCCTGCAGTTTGGTATGGATGATACCATGAGTGTGGGAGAGGTGTTTCATGCTTCTAGGTAGATTTCACTCTCCTCCATATTGCTTTCTCTTTATTTTTTCATTTGGTATTGAAAGGCAAGGAGAGTCATGTGGGTAATGAAAAGGAAGAAGCTGTTGCTAGGATAGTTACTTGGGCTGTTCAAAGATGGGTATCAACACTAATGACTCATTTTAGGAATGCTAAAATGTTTTATTTCAGTCTTTTATAAAACACTCTTTGCTATTGTTTTGAATAGAATATTCTATTTACTTTTAAAGTGTTAACTTCAAAAATTATACAGCCCAAGGCAAATATTTTCTTTAGTTTCTAGATTATTGAACTATTTTTATGAGCAAATATTTTTTGAAGATTTTAAACAGACTTCTTAATACATACACTCTCTTTTGTTGGTTTTTTTTTTCAAATTACAACTGGCCTTGAATTATCTTTTAAACTATTTTCATCGTCGTTTCATTTCCCTATTGGCTTAACTTAGGCTTAATAGATCAAATTAAATGACAATTGTTAGCACATATGACTGAAGCTAATCACTTGACTTTCTAAGCAGGAATTGCTATTTAATTTTATTTTTTTTTTTTAATTCATTGTCTGTATTTACACTATAGCTTTTTACAGACGTTATAGCCTTGAATTAGAATAACTAAAGCTCTAAAGCTGCCTCCTCTGAGATGTCAGCCTGGGTGAGAATAAGAATGCACTAGGTTGCTAAATGCATTTTCTTCTCACCCATTCATTCATAGTTTGGAATCCATCATAAAGCTATGGTCATTTAAATTCCTTACAATCCTAAAAATGTATTTCCTCCACTATCAGGGTTATGAAGAGAGGTATAAACAATAAAACAACTTCGGTGTTGGGTTTTTTTTTGTATTTAAGTATTTTCTGGTCTCTTCTTCTGAGGATTAAAAATCATGTCTCAAGGCAGGCTATTAAATATCATCTATCTATCTGAGAGATTTGTAGGTGCAAGAAAAATGGTGAGACTTGCTCAAGGAAAGAACTACAGAAAGAAGAAATTCAAATTCTTTATTATTTCTGCTCTACTGGAAGTTAGGCACTGTTGTAGTTTTCATTTCAACTTGAATACATTGTATTTCACTATATGAATCATAACATCAAGTATATTTTTGATGATAAATTGGGAAGGAGAGAAGAGCATGACATTGTGCTTTGGCAACTTGCAAATTGTTTTTCTCTCATTTTTGACTGGTTTAAATTAGAAAAAGGAAAGCAAAGATTCTCTAGGTTAGCAGGGTTTTGTTGGCAAAGCAGACATGATAACAGAATTAGGATTGTCAAAACTAGCATCTTAAGTTGTTAAGAAGTACTTGATGTGAACGCTATTAGTAGCTAAGCAAACACTTTCTAAAGTGTAGTAGGCACAAATAGGAAATTATAAATGCAGTGGAAGATGAAAACATAGAAAGACAAATAAGGATTTGGTATTTGCCAATAAAGTCTCAATGGTCTACCAGAATTATTAAACATTTATGTCTACTCTTTGTTATATAGCTGAGAATAAAAGACAACAATGTGACTTCTGTGTTCTGCCGCACGATCTTTGGAAGCAGGGATGATGCAAAGACTGCGTCCAGAATCTATGCAGTCAAAGCGACAACTCAGAGTCATAGTTGACTCAGAAATGCAAGTAGGTTTTTTACATTATTTTTATTTAACATACTAAAGGCAGACACAGTGCATGGAACAAGCACTATGTATACTGAATTATTATTTTACAAACTTCTGCTTTATAAAGGTGCGTGTACAATTATTATTAAGTCTCCATATTAAAATGAATTCTCACAGCATTGCTAGATTTTAGCAGTACTATCTAAGCATCGTGTTTGTGTACTAAGTGTCATTGTGAATTCAATATTCACTCCCTTCCTGATACCTAAAATAGCTGACAGCTTCTGACATTCTAGTCTCTGCAGAGTAACAGATACAGTTTTCCATATACAGCAATTTCAGTACAGTCCTAATTGCCTTTTAGCCGTATCAACATAAAAGGTATGATTTCATTATGAGTTCACTGTGCAGCTTTTTAGAGTTATGAGGAATGAGTTGAAAAATGACCCTCTGGGTGCAAAGTGAGGCTTAGTGGTCTGTTTGACATGAGGATTTGGAGAAGCTGTCAGAGCCAGAGTGCTGCTGAGTTATTGGTACTACCTGGTCCTGCTCCGGTTTCTCCCTGAGGACAGTAGAGTGCAAGTTCAGCTAGACTTGGTGAGAGCAAAGGCGATATTATAATGCTCTCCATTTTCTACTCAACTATCAGGTACTTAAGATCACAGCTTTCTTCCAAGAACAGTACAGACTGCATTGCAGCTGCACCATGATGTCTGCAATGACCATACAAAGATCAGGCTGCTGAACTTTGCCAGTTTGACATTTGGTCTTTTCTGGCAAACCTGTTTCTGTACAGGGCACTACGCAGAGCAGGCTGAGGCTCTGAAAACTGAAACACCTCCTCAGGCTTCAGTTGTGTGGGCATCCCCAGAAAGTGGGTGGAAGAACATAGCTGGCATTGGTAAGCTGGATGTGGAGACCAGATATGTCTTAGACGCATGGCTGCATTACTCCTTCCACTCTTACGTCAGCTTTCAGCAGCTCCAAAACTGTGCTGGCCCACAGGCAAGCAGAGTGACAACAGAGTGCCCTTTGGACAACAGCATGATACTTTGCCTTTCTTAGAAGGCATTAGATCACCAAGCAGATTCCAAAGGACATGTATTTAAATGGTGAGCTGCTGACTGGCTGGGAACCACTACTTCAGAAAAGGAAACCTTAAGGAAGTGTGTTTTCTTTCTTTATATTAATTGAAAAATAAAGGGCTAATTTAGTTTCAAGGAAATTGTCTCCTTAACAAATGAAATTTGAATTTCCCTTTAGCAGGGAAAAAAAAAAGAAAAAGCATTTGCCTACTGGATACATACCTCTCAGCCTAGTTGAGGTTATCTATCCCTCTTGGCTTTTTTCAGAAACAATAATAAGCAAGATCAGGCTTTGGGTGAAGAAATACAGGTCTTCCTAGAAGACATTGTAAGAAGTACTTGAGTAGTGAGATGGCATATGGAACTGTCTTTTTTTCTTTTTCTTTCGGTCTTTTCCTTTCTTTCAGAGATGTACAGCTAAGTGTGGAAATCAACCAAATAATTAAACTGCCTAACTTCTGTGAAATTCTGCCTGCTAGCATATCTGTTTGTTGGCTGAGTTCATTAAACCACAAGCTTAATATCATCTAGATTAGAATCTGAAGTAGGCATGACACCTCTTAAAGTTAACAAAAAGTTTCATTTCCGTTCTTGTTATATGATTCACAATCAGTGGTAGTTATCTACTAACACATACTTTGTCCTGACATGTGTCAGCTTGGGTGTTTTTCATTATGTTTATTTTGCTGTGATTATTTTTGGAATAGATTAGGTTGCAGACTTATTACATTGACTAATAACTTATGAATATATAAGACTTAATAACTGTATGAATATATTCATTTAATACTGCTCCAATTTTGCTTTGCTGATCTTCCTTAATAATAGAGGAAATTCATTATAATGAAGAATTTAATGTTTATGTCAGTCCCTGATGATCACTGATGTACTCAAACTGTTGACAGGCCAGCTTGGAGTTTGATGGTTAGGATGTAGAGGGAGGTTTCCAGTCCAGAGTCATCAGGAGCACATAAGATTGCTGAGACCATATTTTCTCACATTGCCTAATACTATACACCTTGTTTTGCTAGTGGGACTTGTAGACTTACCCTATCTTAATCCATTGTTGCCATTGCCGT
>NW_009928565.1:9132-23997 GCF_000696875.1 Nestor notabilis
CTTTTTTTCCTACGACTCTACAGTAGTTTAGTGCAATGAGGTCCTGATCTACGAAAAGGTCTGCCAGGTACTTAGTAACACAGATGAGTAAAAACACTGCTAGCACCTCATCACTGAATACAGAGAATAGTCTTATGTCTTGTACTCCTTTCTTTTGTCTCCCTGGGCAACAAAAGGGCTCAAAGTGTGCTGTACACATGGCATCAGCAGTGGATGGCCATTCATTTTGCACAAACCCTTCAGTTTACCTCTTGTCCTCATGCTGTGGAGTAGCAACGGGCAGGGATATGTTTCTTCAAACCTATGAAACATGTATTAGAGAGAGAGAGAGATTGTGCGAGGGTCCAGCCATGAGAAGCACTTCTCCTATAAGGAGTTTACTCTCTGAGTATCTAGTTAATCCTTCCTGGTTCCTCCTGCTGCTGTACACTTTGCCTTTTCTTCCCTGTTTCAGAAGAGCACAGTTTCCAGTCTCACCTTCAGTCTTGCACTTGTGCTTAGCCTTTGATGTCCCTCTGCTGAGATGGATAGCACATGCAAACAAGCTGCCTGCATTTACAGACATGCCCAGAAGCAGTGCTACTTGTGAGTCACATTTATGAGTCTGTCAGAGCCTCACTGTTAGAGAAATCCTTCTCTCAGCTTGGCCTCCATTTTGTATGAATTTAGATGGAGGCAGAGAAGTTACTAGAGTGATAACTCTTCTGCTGTATGTGCTGTAAGAGTATCACATAATGCAAGGCAATAGACAGTTTTTCTTTTATTAGATATGACTGACTAGACCCATTAATACTTAATGGGAATTAGATTGTTGGATAGTCAGATGTGCAATGGTTCTCCAGAGCATTATAAATTGCTTTAAATCCTCGATTCTTCCAAGTTCAGCAGTCTTTCTGCAGGACACAATAATGATCAAAATCGAGAGAGGCACTCACACTAATGGCTTCGTAATCAAATTGGAAAAGACTATTTTCAAGGATGGAAGATCATCTCTGAAGCTTGTTTCCCTCCCTTTGGACTATCACTGTCAAAAACAGTTGGTCTTCTGGTTGCTCAACAAATTTCATTTGTTTTCCCAAACTTCTCTAATGGCCATGGAAGTGGTGAATTGATTGAAGTGAAAATCTTATGATTAGTATATTAAGAAGATGTAATATATACATATATTTATAGAATCATAGAATTATAGAATGGTTAGGGTTGGAAAGGACCTTGAGATCTTCTAGTTCTTCTAGTTCCAACCTCTCTGCCATGGGCAGGAATGGCTCACACTAGACCATGTCACCCGAGGCTCTGTCCGACCTAGCCATCAAATTGATGCATCTCCAATTTAGAGACAAGGATGTTGTGTGGGACAGTGTCGAATGCCTTGCACAAGTCCAGGTAGATGATGTCAACTGCTCTGCCGCTGTCCATCAGTCCTGTAGCCCCATCATAGAAGGCCACCAAATTGGCCAGGCAGGATTTCTCCTTAGTGAAACCATGCTGGCTGTCACCAACCACCTCGTTGTTTTTCATGTGCCTCAGCATTCTTTTCAGGAGAATCTGCTCCAAGATTTTGCCAGGCACAGAGGTGAGATTAACTGGTCTATAGTCCTCCGGGTCTTCCACCTTCCCCTTCTTGAAAACAGGGGTTATATTACCCTTCTTCCAGTCATCATGAACTTCACCTGACTGCCATGATTTTTCAAATATGACAGGCAGTGTCTTAACAACTTCATTCGCCAGCTCCTTCAGGACCCGTGGATGGATTTCATCAGGTCCCATGGACTTGTGCATGTTCAGGTTCTTAAGATGATCTTGAACCTGACCCTCTCCTACAGTGGGTCTAAGGTCTTCATTCTCACAGTCCCTGAATCTGCCTTCCAAGACTTGGGTGATGTGGTCAGAGCATTTGCTAGTGAAGACTGAGGCAAAAAAGTCATTGAGAATCTCAACCTTCTCCAAATCCAGGGTAGCCAGTTCTCCTGTTAGCTTCCAGAGAGGGCCTATATTATCCCTAATCTGTCTTTTATTGCTACGTACTTATAGAAGCCTTTCCTGTTATCTTTCACATATCTGGTCAGACTCAATTCTGACTGGGCCTTAGCTTTTCTGACCTGCGTGTGTGTGTATTGATATAGGTGTGTGTGTGTGTATATCATCCTCTGCTCTGCAGGTTTTATAAAAATATATACCTTAATTTTACGTCTTGGGAGCCTTTGGTTAGATGTAGCTTTAACTCACTGTGAATTAAGAAAAATAAATCTCTTCTGGACTAACTGTACTTCTGAAGCTGAGATTATATTGCTACTTGAAAAATATTTTTCATAGAAGAAAAGCTGAAGAGGTTTATTAGAACTTGAAGTCATTTAATAGAAGAGAAAATGTTAAGACTTGCCTTCTTGTTTTGACTGCTTTCTCAAGCCAGTGAGTCTGCTCTCAGTATTTCAGTAAAGTTTTTCAGCTAATTCTATCACAATAATTAGGTAGCGATCTGGGCCTTCCGGGTGACTCCCCCCAGTTTCTATACTGGGCATGACGTGCTGTGGTATGGAATACCCCTTTGGCCAGTTTGGGTCAGGTGTCCTGCCTCTGCTTCCTCCTGGCTTCCCCTCCTCCCTGGCAGAGCATGAGACTGAGAAAGTCCTTGGTCAGAGTAAACATTACTTAGCAACAACTAAAAACATCGGTGCTATCAGCGTTGTTCCCAGACTGAAAGTCAAAAACACAGCCCTGCACCAGCTACTAAGAAGGAGAAAAAATGACTGCTGTAGCTGAACCCAGGACACCGGGAGATCCCCCTTCCTGCACCAGAACCAAGGTTCCTCATTTTATCCTAGATCTCACATCCACCCACTCCTGAGCCTGATCCCTATCCTCATGGAAGGGAAAACCACTTTCATAACTCTTCTCTTTCCTACTCACCTGCTACTCTAACCTGCAGTTCACTAGTTGTTCGCACACATGCACATACTGTGTCTGCAAGCAAGCAGGTCCCAGCCTGTGCACCCACCCCAAGCATGCTCTCCCTTAGATGAGGGCACTGCTGCTTGTGTCCCACCACTGGCCTGCCCCAGTTCAAGGTCCTTGGCTGTCTGCATCTGCCCTGGTTCTGAATGGGGGCACAGTCACCCAACACTGAGTAGTATTTAATAAAAAAATAGAAGAGACTGTAGCCATCAAGCATAGTGCTCTGAAAAATTAACTGAACAGCTGCCTGCTTACATGCGACTGAACTCTTTTTCCTGTGCTTGTTTCTCCCTGATTCCTCCCTTATCATCCTGCCTTCCCTCCCCTAAACATCCAGTAGTAATAGTATGATCCCAAATGTCTCATGTGCTCCATCTCAAAATTATCTTTCCCCTGCATCCCACCATTAATCCTATATCCCTTTAAATGGAACTACCTTAGTTTTTCAGGTGGAGAGTTTCTTTGGTGGGTTTCACACCAGGAACAATGGCCTAATCATTCCTTGCTGTGCAAAAACTTGTTGCTTTCTGTTCTTCGCTAGTTTGATTGCTTGTTTCACCTGTCAGTGATCCTCTGTCCACTGCTGACTAGCAATTTGATTAGTTTTTAATCAGATAAACCAACAGAGTTAGCCTCCAAACATTTTCCCTGTCTATAGCTATTCCCTGGAATAATTTATTCCAGAGGCTAGAAAAACAATGCAATTGAAAGAAATGTCCCCAAGTGAGACACAAAATCTAGACACACTTAAACAAAGAACTGTGCAAACATTGTGTTTGTGCATAAAGGAACACATGTGGGTGGAGGAGTAACTACTCCAAAGAAAATGCTTTCACATCAGGGAAATAGACATGACATTTGGGAGGGGCTGTGTCTTGTCCTTATAAAATGCTGTGTGATTAGCAAGTGAAGATTCATCCTTAGAAACCCACAAAAGGCCTAACATAGCTTTTCTCTCATCCTTGACATTGAACCAAGGAAACACAAGCATAGTGATGCCCTCAAAAAAGAGCAAAACTTCAGTGCTGAACAAAGGTTGCACTTGTTGGAGGTAACCTGCCAAAAGACTACAGACCCTAAGTTAGCTGAATGTGGTGGACTGTGAGACCCAGGACATCCTCCTTCCTATGCCAGAACTGAGGTCTGATCCTAAAAGATGTAGAGTCTGCACTTCAGAAGGTGGGACTGCAACCTGTTGATGTTTGGGAGGAAAAGTATGTAGGCTCCCAAACCAAAATCATTTGCAAGATATCCTATTTTCAGCATTATTTATATTACCATTTTCAAGTATGATTTTGGGTAATATGAAGAGGAAAGATAGATATGAAACTAGGAAGGCAGTGCTATGCAAAAGGGCTGTGCAGATGCAATAGCCTTGGAAGTACACGTTTTCTTGGCTGTCTGGTTTTTAACAGATTGGTGGTTTGCTCTTGGCTTTTATTTTTTTACTACATTGTAAATCTGCTAAAAACTTATGTGTTGCAGAAGTTTACGTTCCTATGAATTTGCACAATTTGGAATGGAATTTGCAATGTATGGGGGTGGGGAGGGTTTGTTGCATATATAAAAGTTTATTTATGGAGACCCATAACAATGAACTCTAGGTTACTGAAGTATGTAGAGTAAACAACCGTAATAATAATGACATCATAAATTTCTAAATTGCTGTTAGGGAGAAAGGCTTGGGGAGGCTCATAGCAGAAGTACAAGCACTTTCCTGTAATTGCTCTGTGGTCATGTAAGTCACTCTTTTCTCCTTTTCTTTTTGTTTGTTTTCCTTTTTGTCCTCAGTGAGTAATCCAGCTCACGCAAGCTGGATGTTCTTGTAACATTCCTGTTGCTTGTACAACAGATTTGAGAAAGACTTTGTGTCTGTATGTGCATGTGTATGTGCACAGTTTTATCTGTTATTATTCGGAAAAGCTTAAAAAGCCTTTTTTGCTTTGAGAAAAATGAACATGAGACCTGAAATGCACGCAGCTTGTACTGTCACTGCATAGACTTCCCTGTTTATAAAATGACATTGTCACAACTCAGGAAAAACTTGTGCTTCTCCTTGACGCTGTGAATCAAGTAAATTGAATTAAGGAAATGCTGGGTTTCTTCAAGTGTCTCGTGAATAGGAATTACTGGCAATAGAAAGCTCAGCATTTTGTAAGAAAGACTCACACTTATGAACCAACCCCCCCTTACACACCTTGAACATTCACCTCATGGCTCCTTCATTTCTCCTTCTTCTACTCCTTTTCCCCCAGGTCACTTTCTTTCATCTCTTTTGTGTACAGTTGGCATTATCTTTTCATCCAGTCTGTGCTGTGTGCTAGCTCTGTCTTCCCAGAAGGAGATGTCTCAGAGGGCAACTGCCTGTTCTGCTCATGATGGTGTTTGCTGAGGTGCGTGGAGATGTGGACAAGCTGATAGTTCTGTGCCTGGAAAATAGATGCAAGGCCACGCTCAGTACACATATCGCTCTCCCACAAGTCAGCACCAGAAACAGCTGTATGAATCACATATTACTCAATAGCCTCTTAAGCATTAAAGAAGGCACAATCTTTTACCAGTTTCCAGGGAACTGTATTGAAGAGCATTTCATTGTACCCTGAAGGGTCAACCAAGAAACAGTTTGTAAAATTATGAGGCATGCCACACCTTTAAGCTCTGTGCAGCTGACCTGTATGTTCGCACACTGGTATTCAGTTTATCCTTTGTCAGCTGTCTGGTGCCAAGACTAATTTCCCAGATCACCATTTCTTGAAATTTATTAACCTTTTTTTTTGTACTAGATACTTTAAATACCCAGACTTTAGCACAATGCTGACGTTTTCCTTTCCATACTTAGTACATCTTAAAGTATTACCTGACTTCTGAGATTGCCAAAACTGATAGTTTAAACGTAAGAAAAACACAGTAAAAACTACTGCAAACATTTTTCATGAAACATATAATTCAGGGGGCTTTTGGCTGCTATAATACCCTTTTTCAATCAAAACTACAGCATTTCTCTATGTGGTAAACCATGGGGTAGTGTGAATAATCATGACAAAGTATTTAATATTAAGTTCTAAAGAGTTCATATTCCTAAATTATTCAAACACTATAAAAATATATGGTGAAATATTTTGTACTTCAATAAAAAATGCCACAGTGCTACTTCTTTCTTTCAGTGGATGCCTTTTCTGCTACTATGTCTCAAAACAGTGTTCTCAGGTGGCTCTCTAGGTTATACAGAGCAAAGGCTTTGTGTTGTTGTTTGTCACTGCACAGTCTCCTAATGACTCTTTGGAGGTCAGATTTGGCAGATGTCCCTGGCATATGGCGGTGGGTAAGCCTGCAGGTCAGGCTGGTGTGACCATAAGCATAGCTTGTGCCTTGGAGCACTGGGTGCCAGGGTGCAGAGTCAGCATGGATGCACCTCCTCTGGCCCCTGGGCTCTGCTTACTGATATCCATGCCAGAGTGTGTGGCCAGCCTGGACCATTGCCACCTCTAGCATGTCTTGATTGTGGCATATCTTATGTGTCTTTTAAAAATGCCCACAGCTGCCCCTCCTGTGGGTGTGGGACCAAGAGGCATCTGGCCCTGTACTAGTGGTGGCTGTGTGGGTCTACCAGCCTTCGATATCAGCAATGCTGAGTGGTCTCACCACAGGTATGCAGGATGAACAACTGTAAAAGTAATGACATAATACATTTCTAACTTGCTATTAGGAAGTAAGGCCTGGGGAGGCTGTCTAACAAAAGCTGTATGTGCATAGCCCCTGAGCAGGGCTCCAGTTCTCACTTTAAGCCTTCCACCTCTTTGCTACTGCAGCTGGTCGATGCCCCTCATGCAGTGAGGCCTAAGTTGATGAAATAGTGGTTTGTGCCAGGTAGCACTAGTGCAAATAGGTACTTCTGTTAGAGGAAGATCCAAAGGTCTTGCTTGGGCTAATGTCAAACCATAGCAGAGATGTTAGGAAACAGAACAGAGCCTAGAAACCATTTCAAGAATGTCTGAAAAGTATTTCTGATATAGTGAACACTGTGACAAATCAGTGTGTGATACTGTTGTCTTCACGGGAACTAAGATTTTACCCACAAAAAGGATAAATTTTTACAATACTAAATATTTAGAGGCTTATATAACAAACAATGGTAAAGCAATGACAACTACACTGAAGACAGCTTCATTAGCAAGTAGAAGGCCAGCAAGCCAGATGAGTTAAAGTGAATAAAGAAAGAATGTTAGTGGAATGGCAAATTATTTTAAAGCAATAATGGTTTTGTTTAGCAATATACAGGATAAAATGTCCCTTTACCATAGATAAATATCCAAAGATGTTTCTGAAAGCAATCTTTTTGTCTACGTTGTTCTACCTCTTATTTGTGCATAGGCATGGGTAATATCTAGTTAACTGATTTAGAACTTATGAAAATTAGGTTTATCTCATTGGCATCTGCAGCATATGCTATTATTATCTCATACCATAAGCACTATCCCAGCCCTGTATAATACAGAGAACTAGAGGAGATAGTTCAAGTTCCCAAAAGTTTATGCTCTAAGGATAGTAAGAACTGTAATATGTATAAATGCATGCAGGGTGTTACTGTGCAACTGCCAAGTTGATTTCTGAATTTTTAAACTGAGATGGGAAGAAGGTAAAAACAGTGATTTAGCTGTAAAAAGAAAAAAAATAAGGAAAGAGAGGGGATACAGGGGAAAAGAATATGAAGAGACTGATGGAGAAAATGTGTTAGAGTTGACATAAGAAAACAGAAGGAATGGCCGGAGCTAGCAGCTAAGTAGAAAGACAAACAGCATTCAGAGTAAATACTACAGAAAACAGCTTTGTATCATGATCAGTGTTGAAGGTCAAAGCCTAAAATATTTCTGCAGCTGTCCTTGCCGATACAAGTCTCTGGCTGCCTCTATTCAGAATAAATCCCAGATACTATTTAAGTGATAGCTGGCATATACATTTCAGAATTTGGGGAATGCGAAGCTTTTTTTGGACATCATCTGCCAAAATGATTTATCATGAAGTGAGCTTTCAGTGACTCACCTGCTGGGAATATAATCTTATTTTTCTGTAGTAGTAATGACAGAATGGTTAAATAACAACTAGATTAAAGTAATGATTATGTTTCCTTATTACATTTTCTGCATGTATTTTTATTTATTATTTCTATTACGTTGTAGTGCTCACTAAAAATGTGAAATATTTATAACAATTCCAAAACCTCATTTTTCATAGGGAGTAGGCAGTAAGGAGCCTCTGTACAACAAGCCTTCAGCTGGGAGTCTGACAGACGTATGGCAGCAAACTGTGTCTGTTAAAGTATATCTAATTTAGCAAATGTCTACACTGCAGTCACTTTTCCTCTACTCTCAGTGCCTGTGCTTGATGGTTTAAAGCAAAATCATATATGCATAAATGAGTTGTCATCTCTGTAATGCCTGTAGACAGACAGTCACTATAGACCGAGAAAGTCAAACCAGATGATTGGAGAATCCCTCATCTGACAGGCAAGAAGAAGCACTGATCATGGCTTGACATTCAGACAATGTGCTTTGGCCAGCTCCACAGTCCACAGTAATTCAGTGTAAGCCTTGCAATGGAAATGGCACACTGGGGTCATTGCACAGTACCATTGGTTTGTCATGCCATGATCCTGTGCCCCAATGATGATCTCCAAGAGACCTTTCTTTCCTCTACACTACCTACAGAAAAGCTCAGAAATGGAAAAGAATCTCATCTGCTTTGACTTTTTCTTCCTCATACTGTGGAAATCAAGATCGTCTCTTTCATTCCAACTCAACTCTATGGAAAACATGAAAGCATCTTGTGTTGAGGCCTTTCTCCACAGTCTTGAGAAAGCCCAGCCACACACAAAGCATTACTGTGCTAGAACTTTCAGCATCTTCCTTCAGGTCTTAGATGGGAGCCAGACTGACCAAGGGCAGCAGCAAGGCCCTGCAGGGCCAACAGGATTGGCAAAACTGAACCAATAGTGTCCATAATTTAGAGATGTAACTTCAGGAAACCTGCAGGCATACTTACCATATGCACTGAGAGCATCTCCCAAGTCTCCTGAATGCAGGAAGAGAAACTATCACATGCAGAGACTATTTTTAAAAAGCCATTTTTATCATGAGTCTCGGGTTCAGCTGAAACAGTTATTTTTCTCCTTCTTAGTAGCTGGTGCAGTGCTGTGTTTTCAACTTTAGTCGAAAACACAGTTATCAGTCAGCTGATAACACACCAATGTTTCAGTTGTTGCTAAGTAGCGCTTACGCCGACCAAGGACTTTCCAGTCTCATGCTCTGCCAGGGAGGAGGGACACAAGAAACCAGAAGGAAGCAGAGACAGGACACCTGACCCAAACTAGCCAAAGGGGTATTCCATAGCACAGCACATCATCATATTTGCTGCCTCACTGGAATTATAAAACTGCCACAGTACTGCAAACCTGGGAGCCCTACTGTTGGGCTTTCTTTGCTGACTGATACATAGGAAAAACTTCCTTACTCTGCTTTACTCTGTTGTTCTCATTTGTTTACAAACAACTCTGAAAACTTTGCAGCTTCCAACTTTTCAGAGGGATTTTTTGTGTGTAACTTTTCTTTCACTGAAGGGTAGAAGTAAGCAGGAAAAAGAAAAGTCTTTTCAACAATCGGAGAGAGCTTATCTAACAAAGTCATTCTCACAAGCCAGTAAGTAGGCAGGATCTTATTTTTCTTACCTGAGAGAGGAGGTGCATGCTGTTCAATTTAAAACAGGAGAAAAGCTATCAGCCAGGCCTATAAATTCCTGTAAATAAACAAACAGCTTCACAAGTTTAATCTCAAAAAGACATATTCTTATGGCTTCGTTCTCCTTCAGTTTTGCTCCATTACTAACCTTTACAGAGCAAAGCAAACTATTGGAGTCTAGTAACCATAGCTCAGTGATTTCAAGCAAGGTCTAGTATGGCTGTGATTTATGTTCTGGACCTACAGGTCATAGCACTTCGTGTTCACCCCCCTCTGGATTTACTCTCAGCTGCTGAGGTCATGTCCTAAGAACTCCTGCTTTAGAGACACTTTCTTGTCTGTCTGTTGTTGGCTGGTCTGTTTTCTTTTCAATTGATATGTAGTTTCACTTGGTCTAAAGATGAAAATATCAGTTTATCACCTCCAATGCCAAATGCTCTTTTTTTCACATATAAGAATAAATACAAAATGGCTGCCCCAACAGAAGAGCAATATAGAGTATTTTAATTACAGTGAGAATTGCTAGAAGATGCTAGAAATACTACAAAGCTTTTTCAGTTTTGGTTGTTGGTGGATGCAGAACCATTCTGTTGCAGCAAGGTGAGATACAACCCTTTATTTTCTTTATTTTTTCCCCTCATTTGACTGAGTGATAGATAAAATATTCTGGGCCTTTTGGCTTTCATACAAACCATCTGTTCTACTGTGACTGTCCCTCAAGGGCAGGACTTAGTGAAGTCTAGAGACCCGTGCAACCATTTAAAGAGACATTGAGTATCCCCAACTAGAAATACTACTCTTTTGCTTCATTGCTTTTGCTGAAGTGTGTGTATTCATATTCAGTTTACAACAGTCACCCTAATATCATAACGGCAGATATGCTAGCTGTCAAAGTATCAGAATTTGTAAAATATAGATTAGAATCAAGCACGTAACTTTTCACCAGCGGGTTGTATGAAATCTCTGACCATGTCATTTAAGAGAAGCAGAGAAAATGAGTTTCTTAAAATCCTGGAAAAAAACACCTAGGAAGCCTGAGGCTCCCCTTAGAAGAGTGCTCTAGAAAATGAGCTGACAGTTTGCTTGCAGGTGATCCTGACAGTAGGTCTGACAATATGTTTGTTTGGCTACTGTGACATATATTAAGTTTCAGTGTATCCCCCTAAAGGTTTAGAGCACGAATGACTTCTAAATAAGGGAGGTGCATTACATTTGACTACTTACCCCTGAAGCCTGCATAAGCAAAGATGTGAAAGAAAGGCAGAGTTTAGAGAAGGAACTGTCTGATCTGATGAAAAGGGAGACTTTAATCTGAAGTGGTTGTAATTCATCTGTGTTTTTCTAATCAATAACTAGGGCACATTTCCTTGCACATAATTATGTGATTAGGTTACTGTCATTTAACAAACAGATAAATCTTTTGTACATAAAAGGCCATTTAAATAGATGCGTCTAATACTCTTAAATAATTCCTAAACATCTACAGTACACTTTTACAGGATATATTTCTAAGGCGTTTGTAAGAATATTTTTCCAGCTCTTTCTCTGAAGTGGAGGACCTTGATGCTGAATATTTTCTCTCCCTGTTACTGAGGAAAGTAAAACATTTTTCCTTCCCATGGTATAAATGTAATTCAGGAATTTTCTACTGTTCTTGCGTATTACTAGTATTAACTAGCACTTACACAGTGCTCAAAACAAAGAGAGGCAATGAAATTATTTTGCTAAAGCTAAGCAAGATCAGTAGAATTGAGGTTTTCTGAATCATAGTCTTATGCTGTTTACATTAAATCCCACTCCATCTCAATAGTCTGTCACCTTTGCATTTGTTGTACGAAATGTTGAGAGCTGATAAAAGAACTGACTACCTCCCATATTACAGTTAGCAAAAATGCATAAGCTTTTCTCTGTTTTTTTGAGAAAGAAACCTTGAAAAGAAGCACAGGCATTAATCTGATCAACCCAGATCTGATTATGCCCATGACAGGGAAGTTCCCTTATCTGCCCTTTTTGCAATGCACCTCAATTTGGCTATAAATATCTCTCAACATACCTGTGCACCCTCCTCACTTAGGTGCCTTCAGCCAAATTTTTAAAACTTCGAGATATAAAACATGGGCTTCACATTCTGCACTTTTTTTCTACACAATAACAAGTGAAATGGTGCTTGATATTTCTGAAATTTCTGTAATTTCTATATGACTTCTGTTCTTAGGATAATTTTTTTAAAATAAGTGCTCTACAAAGCATAATGGGCAGCTATCCAAAAATAACCATAAATGCTTTCTCAGCAGTGGGAAATGTCTAAAATGAAAAACAGATGTGTTAGAGTGCCCCGGAAAGGGAAGGAGTCCTGACACAATGACTCCTGCAGAAATGCATCAGACTGATATAAATCAATGGAGTAATGCAATGTGTAACCATAAAGTTTACCAGAAGGTGGATTAAGACACAGAGGCATAGGGCTAGTTAGTTGCCCTATGAAGACAGTTACCAGAAGCTAAGGTGGATACATCTAAGTTGGAAAGGACTAGAAAGTAAAATCTGCATCAATACTCAAGCTGCAAAAGTATTTGTGGTGTTATACTTCATGATTTAGAAAAGGAGCTGAGTGGAAAATGTTGATGGACACCAGAGGCTAGCAAAGGAAAAATACAAGTTATATTTATGTGACCAATATTTACATAATATTTTAATTGAAGGTTTAAAGCATGACTGCTTGATCATTGGTTTCAACGGCATAGTAAAACTTTTTTTTGTTAAAGATTGAAAAATTGTCAACTCTTATTTTGGTTAATAGCATACTCATCAATTAACCATGACTGTCATGCTATATTGAAGCTTGTATAAATTTTTTGTGAACAGAAGCAAGTAACATATTCTTACACCTGAGCTAGTCACTATTACCATCTGTGAATTTAGTTCCTCAGTTGATATCACCTCACCAAGTCAAATATGAACTGAAATTAGAAGTCAAAAGATAGGCTTTTATCATTTAGGCATTTGTCTTTTGAAAACTTGCACAATAATGCTGTACTTTAATGTTTAAAAGCCTCATGTACTGACACAGGAAATGTTCTGTACATAAAAGGAACAACCAGAAAAATCTAATTTACTGCCTCAAGACATCTTCTTTTTTTTTTTTTTATTTTGTATTAAAGATTGGCTTATACAGAAATGGTTCTTGGTTCACTGTTGCATTGAAAGGTTTCTGTGCTCAGTTTTATCATTCTTATTTAAGCTAGCAATATAGGAACAATACAAAATTCATAATAATACTTTCCTAAAACCACCCTCCTGCCTTTCTTTTGTTAATAAAACACTATACTGAATGTAAATTTCTGGGTCTGGATAAACTATTCTTTCTCATCTCAGCAGTTCAGTTTTCAATGGGAAGAAAAACAGTAAATTTTTTGATGTTGACTCTACATAACTGACAAGAAATAAGTCAAAGAATGGATGACAACTAATCAGATTTTTACCTCAGAACAAGCCTGGCTGAGAAAAGACTTCCTCACTGATTATACCTGGTCTTGCTTCCATGAAATTTTAGTGAAAAGAAAAAGGTAGCTAAAACTATGATGGCTTTTGTTTAATTCTGAATGTCTGCTATTTTCATGTGATTTATGCATCTAGCCTTAAAAGGGAAGCCCCTGACAAACTGAAAGCAAATCTATGGCTATACCTACATTAGCAAGCAGGTTATCTCTGTAGGAGCATAGCATTAGATCAAAGTAGTTGATGTCAGAGCCCAAAAATTATATGCAATTTTCACATTTTACTTTGGGCTGCATTTAGCCTGGTCTGCAGAACTGAATGTCCTCAGGATGAGTGTGGTTTGAAACTGTTCTGAGTCCAGATCGCTGGTTAAAGCCCAATAGTGTGAACTAGATCTGCACCTGGATCAGGGATTCCTGTTTAATTTAATCTGAAAGAAATCCAGTTCGCATGTGCCAGAATTGCTCTGCAAAATGGTCCAAAATGCTAATGCAGACACAGCCTGTGCCAGCCAACAATATATATACTTTTTCCTATCTTTCTGCAAGTATCATGTTAACTTGAAAACTTCACAAGCTCCTAGTTTAAATTTACAAACCCAAAGATATCTCAAATTATGTTCTTTTCTGAATACATCTTGAACTAGCAGTATTATGCATAGATATTCTAAGCATAAATCATAGACCAAGATCATATTGCCTCAGTATCATAACTGAAGCGTGAATTCCTTTAGTACATAACACATAGTTGAGGGGTTGGTTTTAACAATCAGTGCAATAGAGCTCCAGAAATACACTTTAAATGCACATAGTCTAAGTTATTTATGGAGTGGCTGAAAGGATTTTGAATGCAGTGTGAGACTGCATATTGTCATTTTCCATAAAGGTAATTTGGTTCTTGATAGTATAGTAACCTAAATATTGTCATTATTGTCCTGACTTTTTTTGTTCAGACAGTAGATGTTCTCATAGATATCTAAAATGGTTTAGCAGACTATATTAAATGGTAAGCACTTTCATTTGTATGCCTACATCTACTAATATATCCCTTAATTCTGCAAGTCTGGAAATATCAGAACCAACCATTTAAATCTATGTCATGTGTGTTTGTGCCTTTAAACATGTCTTCCTTCACTGAAGGCTGAGAAATACATTTTTACTAAAACAGCACAGATATACACTATGTATCTAAAAAGCCATTTTCTATGTCTAAAAGACTTAGATACACTGCAATGTCTTGTGTCGCACCAGTTCTCATTTAAATAAACAGCAGTTTCAGGCATTCAGCATTTCACAGAATCAAGGCAACCCTCTTACAAAGTGCTTCCTTTAATGGTTCATGTACTTCCCAGTTTCACACTATGGTGTCTATTTTGGGGGTATATTTAAGCCAGACGCATGTATATATCTGCAGGTGTCCCTTATTTTGTAAGCCAAGCTTTTTTTTTACACTCTGAAGGATATCATTAAGCCTGTTGTTTCACATTAGTTTTGCATTTCAAGTGTTTCTTAAAAAACAAACAAAAAAAACCCAAAGCTAATCTAATGACCAGATAAATGGCCTCAGTAATAAGAACTGTTTATCAAATTGAAACATAGTTCACCTCTGTTACAACATGCTAAACATTCCAAAAAAACCAGTGTTCATTTAAGAAAAACCAGCACAGCTTAGGGTATATATATTA
>NW_009928566.1:0-10026 GCF_000696875.1 Nestor notabilis
ATAGAATATACTATATATTATAGAGAGAATACACTAAATATTTCTCCTTTTGAAAATGTTGTTCTACAAGTGCTTGTAGAATCTGAAAAGCCACAAGCTTTTTGCACCTATGGGCATTCATAGGATAAGGGGAACTAGATAACATCTGTTTCATGGTCTGCACAGATTTTTCTCTTTCCAATGGATACTGTTATGCACAGGAAAGAAACACTTAAACAATTTCCATGCAGCTGGATGGATTATTTCATGTTATTCCGTGTCATCCTGGCACCCTACCCAATTGTCATTCTGACATGACAAAGCAGATGCCCCAAGTTTCATGTGTGATGAAACCTTTTTTAGCAGCTGTGAATCAAATGCTTACAAGAAAAGTAAGTCTATTATGTGCCTCCAGGTTATTTTCAAATTAAGACATTCAAATCAAATGGTTTCAATATTGTCAATCTTTGCACATATAACTGTTTGATTTCAATACAGGTTGAAAGGATTTCCCAGTGCATTCAAGAACATGCTGGGAAGGGAGAAGTATCCTGGAAAAAAAGAGTTAAAAGTACCAATGACTGCTGCCTCATTTCAAAATACAATATTCTATCTAGACCTAGAATCTAGACAGAAAAAAATGGGGGGAAAAAAGCTGTTCCAAGTTAATTGCTTTGCCCAGATTTACTTCTTCTAGTCTAACATTACACACTGCCCACCTGCGGTCATTTACCTCCAGCTGTGTAGGTTTTCATCAGACAGTGGTATGTTCTCTTGTAAACACAAACATTGCAGTCCAGCAACTTCTAATCTGTCTGTTTTGAATTTCTTTGTACAGGAAAGA
The DNA here is from genome assembly GCF_000696875.1 of Nestor notabilis. Classification (NCBI taxonomy): domain Eukaryota; kingdom Metazoa; phylum Chordata; class Aves; order Psittaciformes; family Psittacidae; genus Nestor; species Nestor notabilis. The sequence continues at coordinate 824 of NW_009928566.1, forward strand.
AAACACCAGCAACTTCTGGAGCAGTTCAGCAGCAGGGATGGTGTGGAACCTTCCTGTCAATCAGTCAGTGGAGAGGTATGAGACATGTGCCAGGTCTTGCAAAGGCAGCTTATTCACCATTTGTGCAAAATCATGTTAAAGGAAAAAAAGTAATTTGGAAAAGTTCGGTTTTAATAGCAGTCAGTAGCCACTTACCAGCACTGAATTTCACAATCATCTATTTGCACTGCATAGACAAAATCTTCTCTTTGAAAATGTGAATTAAAACCTATGGTCAGTGAACACAGGAAATGTGCTGAATGAGAGCAATAGTATATCTCCTTGATGGAAGAAGTCATGCAGACCTTTTCCTCAGAATCTAATAATACCTTGGTTTCTAGAGATGCCAAAGTGGGCATTACAAATTATCAAATCATCAAATTAATTGCATTTTAATTTTCTAATATCTGCTGCTGTTTCAACATGAGAAAATATAAGTATGGGGAAAGAACTTAACTTACAATTGCATTAATTCATCTACATGTGCACGAAGGCGTGAAAGAGAAAGGATGTATAGAAGAGACAGAAAGGTGCAATATATTTTTGTTTTCTCATCTTTCTAAACCACAAGTGTCACTTGCTGGCTGAAGAAATCAGCTTGGCTTGAAAGAAAGATGTCCTTTATTACATTGATCAGTGTTGTATCAGACAAATGTTATGTAAGAATATAAATACATGACATAATACATACAGTCAGATAAAAATGTTAACATTAGGTTGACTACAGGCTGTAAAAGATAACAATTTTTTTCAAAAAAGGCCTAAGATCTGATGATACAGTATACAGCTGAAAAACTGGCCCTGTGGTTTATCAAAAGGAGGGAGAGAATATTGTTACTTGGGTTGCAGAAGACAGTAGATGCCACTGATTTTTTGTTGTTGTTGTTGCCATATGTTTAAGATGATGATATGACTAACTCTGAAGTCACAACTGACTTCTATAATCCCTCCCAAATGATAATAAAATTTAATTGCACCCTACATCATTATGTAAGGAGCAAGATAGTGTTTCTGTTCTTGTTTGTTTACTTCGTCTAGTTGCTTATGGGTTCCTCCAGTTCTTGTAAGTACACTGCAGTAGTAACTGACAGAAACCATTGCATCCTTGCTGTAATCTGAGTTTTTAGGACTTCCTAGAAGTCACATGGGCCACAGATGACAAGTTAAATTATTAGCTGAATTGTTTGGGGTTTTACTCTATTAAATGCAACTACAAACTAATTGGAGGTTAAAAAATCACTTTGTTATACCATAGTGTGGTAAGTAAAACTCCTGTTTTTTTAAAATAGTTTCTCATTTACTCTTTTTGTCACTGTTTTTTCAAATTGAGCAAATTAATTTTGTAATCTACTCAAGGCAGTGAAATTTCAGTCATGGATTAACTGTTCTTCAGCGGTGTGATACAGAAATTACTGGGTGAAGTGTTTTGTTAGTTATTGCTCAGGGAGCAAAAGTAGATTATTATAATGTTCCATTTCAGTCTTAAAACATATGTATTTTTTTCTGGGCCTCTTAATCTGTGTTGTGTCCTGCAGATTTTTGGGTTATTGGCCTTCAGCCTTGCTGACCATTATCATACTGTATAACAGTGATAATTAGGGAAACAAGACCGTGGAGAGCTCAGAGATCATAATTAAATATATATAGACTTTGTTTTGTTGATCTTTCTTAGTCATTACAGTATTTATAACATTCCATGTGCCATCATAAAGCAATGGCAATATGTTAATTGTTCTCTGACCTGTTCCTCTTCCACCAAACATACATCTTCCGTGCTCCAGCCTTTCCCCCTGCTTTCTGAGATCTAAGATTCCTAAAGTCTTGCTAGTAAAGACTGAGGCAAAGAGGGCATTCACCATGTCCTGTGTAACTAGGTCCCCTGTCTTATTCAGCAATGACCACACATCATCCTTAGTCCTCTTTTTGTTGCCTACGTGTTTACAGAAGTCCTTCTTTTTGTCTTTGGCACAGCTCACCAGATTTAGTTCCATTTGGGCTATAGCTTTCCCCACTTCATCTATGGGTGCTCAGACAATGTCTCTGTATTCTTCCTAGGTTACCTATTTTACTTCCACCCCCTGTATGCTTCCACTTCATGTTTCAGTATGGCCAGGAGCTCCTCGTCCTCAACACAGGCCTCCTGGCTTTTAGTCCAACTTTTTATTCTTTGGGAAGCTCTTGAGCTACATGGAGATGATCTCTGAATATTGACCAGCAATTCTGGGCCCTCTTCCCTCCAGGGTTTACACATTTTCCCCTCACCAGCAGGATTAAGAAGAAAACTAACCAAACTAACCAACCATGCCTCCATGCCCTTGACTACTGCCCTCCAGAGCTCTGTAGTCACTTTTGATACTGTCCAGGTTTCCCCTACAGCTTGGCAATGAAGGTGGAAAGCAGGGACAAAAAAAGTAATTTTCAATTTCACCATAGCTATGAAGAGAAGCTTGTATCTTGTCCAGCTATCGTTGTCAGTAATAGATGCTCAAAGCTGACCTGAAGTAGTGTGTATTAAAGCTTCTGCCAGAGACTAGGAATGTGAATTATTTTCTTTCTAGATTATTTTATTTTTTTGAGTTTCCAAACTGTTCTTCCATTCAAGGACATTGGAAAAGCCAACATCCAGTAATTCTCTGAGCAGTGTCAGAATAAGTGCAGTATCATATTACAGTGTGACATGCCGTGTCCTTTCCTATGTCCCTAGAAGTCCTTGCAGAGAAAGATGGGCAGTAGTCCTGCCTCAGGCAGGTGCATGTGGCTAGAGCATGTGCACGTAGACAGTGAATGTGAAGCCCCAGTGAAATCAATTTATCCTCCTGAGGGTCTCCAGTTTCAGAAAACAGGACTTCAATACTGAATCCTGAAGAACTGGCTCTATGTTTGAATAGGCAGGGAAAAGATCTTTATAATATAAAAAACAAGAAGAAATCTCATCTGTGATAAAATGCATTAAAATGATTAACAAATACAGAAATATTGTTGTCACTGGCATGTTCACATCTTGTATAGTTTATCCAATCTCACAAAAAACATAAAGAGGCAGAGCATAAAATTCCCTAGGCACTGATCTTAGGGGGATGCAAGAATGTGCTTAATTAAGCACTATGAGTAGCTCATCGTGCATTAAAATAAAGTATATGTTTAAGACTTTGCATTACGACATCCTGGGGCAGGGGACCATTCTCCCTCAAATGATCCAGAGAGGTTAGAGGGAATGTGGAAGAAAATGAACTGTACATTTTCCCCTTCCTTTGTAATCACATTTGTGCATTGGTTTTTGTTGGAATTAGATACTGCATGAAATAACAGAGGAGACGGTAAATTGACAATAAAAATGCATGTCTCCAAAACTGATGGAGTAAAAGGGGTATGATATCACTGGCAAGTCAGTCTTACTGCATACAAGCAGACAGAATGCAAACATTACGAAGACAAGAAACTTTCTCCTACCAGGAAGTGCTGTCTGGCTGCCTCTCCTCTTAACACTATTGATTATGCTCCCCAAAGGTCATAAATTACTGGAAGAGTTATTTTTAAGAATATTTGCTGAGCCTGACCTGTCAAGAGAGGTTAATCTAATGACTTTCCTAGCTCCCGTCTGCACTAGGCTAAAGCTGGATTTCTTCTCAACTGCTGTTAAAAGCTCCCGTGTCTTCCAGGTTCATCCCAACTTGTTATTAAAAAATGTAAATTAGTCAGATGAAAAAGTGGGTAAATTCTTTTGCACAGAGGCCAGAACAAGGAGACTGAGCATCCCTTTCTGCAAAGAGTGGCTGTCTCAGGAGGAAAGCAGTGACTTTCTTTGCACGAAATAACAACAAAGGGCTCAAATGTTTTTTTTTATTTTTAATAAATATCTCTTAAAAAAAATTTGTTGAGGAAAAAGGAAAAAAAGTCCTCTTACAGTCATAATAGAGTGATTTGGTACACTTTTTTCCCCCCTGTTATTTTAATTTTTTCACACTTCAAATGTACATAAATGGTGGGAAATGGAACTCATATTGTTTCATTATACAAACTTTTCTGCAGAAAGTATGAAAGGGAAGGCAGAGGAAATTAAAAAAAAAATAGCAAAAATAAAGAGAGTGAAGGAAGTTTTTTGCTGTTGGCTATTTTGGTGCAAACAGGTAGTACTCTCCTAAGTCTCGTGGTTTTAACTGATGTTTTTATGTTTGTAATTATGACAGCACTTGGTACTTCACAAAGAAAAGGAAAGATGTGAATGGAGGGAGAGGGAGCAAAGAGAATCTTTTACAGAAGGAATTAGCAGAGATGTGGAGTAATGCTAGATTTGGATGCAGTATTTACTTTAGAGACACAAAGAAAAACACCCTAGCAAACTACCTTACCACACTAGCCAGCGCTGTGTCCAGACCTGCTGTCACATAAGAAAGGTCCCGTCAACATGGCCATTACCATACCAAATGCACAGCTCTCATGAGTGCTAGACACAGCATAGGAATTATTTAAATGTATTTGCCTGGTCCAGATATAAGAATCATATATATCAGTAAACAGTGTGCAGGAATTCACAAAACAGAAAAGTACTTTAAAGGCTGCATGAGTGCTGCTCAGTTCTATTTGCACTTTGATTTTTTTCTTTCATTCTTGGAGGCAGCTCAGATTAATTTTACTGCAGTTGAAAATCATGCAAATATAGTTTAGAAAAAGGCATTTAATTCTTTATTGCTCTTGCGCACAACACAAATAGCACCTCCAGTACTAACACAGCTAAGTGTTTTTAGTGTTATTCCACTATACAGTACATCACAATGTTAATTTTCCACATTACTTTATTCCTTCTCTAGCCCATATTTTACAACAGAGAAAACAAACTGCTTGTAATTACACTGCATGCCAGGACAAATTAAGTAAACACGCATTTTTAATGCTTTTGGCTGTTCGGGTGAGAAACAAAGGGCTCTGGTTAAGGTCAATATTAGAGTTATGCAATTGCTCTGGGATACAAAAGACAAATGCCAGTGATTGAGCATTGGTGAAATGGAAACTGTTCATTCTGTGCAGTGTTTCTGAACTCCTGAAAATAATAAGTTGTGCTGAGATGAGGTCAGTTCTCTATTTTCATTTTCTTTCAGCATAACACTAATACCAATAATAAATAATAATAATAAACTAATGAGAAAATCTATTGTGTCATTAGTGAAGCAATAAATCAGCAAAAAGTAAATGAGAGAATGGGTATTGAAGATCAGCCTTGTGTTGTATTTGCTAATACTACCATCTCAGTACTACTGGGTGATGTTGATAAAGGTTAACAGCAACTATAGGGGAAACCTAATTTTGCTCTCTCTGATATTGGTGTAAATCTGACTTCAGTGGAATTATACCTCTCTAACTAGAAAGCAGACAGTGACCTGGTGATTGTATTGTTTGGTCATGGATAATGAGGAGTTTTACGTGGTTTTGCCTTTAATGGTATAGATTAGGCCAGAGGCACAACATTCAGAAGCAGATGAAGCCTCACGGGAAAGGGTACTCAGACCCATCATCTTTACTCAGCCAGCCACAGATACTGGGCTGCTGGCTTATGTGCATCTCTATTTTAGTGATAAGTTAATCTTTCTCCCTGAAAAAGGAATATATTTCTTAGACTTTGTCTTTCCTAGCAGAGATGCTTCGTACAAGAAAAGCTATGGTAAAGAAAGAAAAAAAAAATAAACACATTTTTCACAGGGAGAAGATCATGGAAAGAAAGAGAGGGATAATAGACAATTTCCTAGAGGGTGACACCAGCCTATGTTGTGATAGATGCATGTTCAGAACATGGAAAGGAAAGAAGTCTCCAGCCAAATTTCAAGAAAGAAGTCAAGGAAAATCCATAAGAAATGGAGGGGAGAAATTAAGAAAACCTGGAACTTCTCTGGCTGTATCTGATCTGTGACTGATACAGCTAAATGGGATGCTGAGGGCCAGCCACAATCTCTCAGTGTGGGCAGACATTTGTGAATGCTCAGGCTACCACGTACATTCCCAGCTCTTGGTAGGTGAAAACATTTCCCCTCATTGTAATATCATCTACAGCTGAAGTCTCTTTCCATTAGAACAAGGACTGCTTGTTACTTGAGCACAAATAGCCCATGCAGTAAGGATGAGGGAAGAAGCAGGCCTTTGCGGTTACCTGGCCTTACTCACCCTCTGCATTGCCTGGCACATTCACCAGTCTCCAGAAGAAGGCTAGTGGTGACGCTAGCCTCTCTAGATACCAGCCTGTTCTAGTGTCTAGAGAGCTCCTCCACCTTAAGGCAGGGCTGTGGTCCTGCCAGGACCTAACACAGCAGTAAACCACTTCCAACACTTTTGTCTGATTTTTTTCCTCCTTCCCTCTGCTACAAGCTTTTTGGCATAAGGGATTCTATAGGCAGAGGCAAAAAAAATGTGGACCAGATCAAGCTCCCAGTCAAACTAGTGCAGACTTACAGGAGGGATAATGTTCTGAATTACTTATTTCTATCCTTTCAGCGATATCTCTCTCCCAGCTTCATACCTCACCTTAAAGCTCACTCCATGGTGTTGATCCATGTGAACTAAAGAGCATGGAGTAAATATCTCAAGAGTAACAAAAGAAGGAAGAGGGATTTAAAGTGATAGAAGTAAAGGTAGTATGAGCTGACTGAAAAGAGATTCAGTTAAGAAAGCTTGGTCTCGGCAAGGGCTGTTGATGAGTGGCGCAAAAAATGACCCCATAATGGCCCTGATTTTGTCTATGGCTCGCACTGCTGTCAAGTGCAGAAAAAAACTTATTGTGACCCACCAGAAGACTAGGAAGCATACCCAGTAAAACAAGGGGCAGCACTCTATTTTGAAGGAGCTAAGTACTCTTACTGCTCTGTATTTTGTAGTTACTATAATACTTCATAAATACATATAGATCCTTAATCAATATGTATTAATAGATGCTTCACCCATGTGAATCAGTTTGCCTACTGCTGAAATGCAGCTTCCTTTGCTTATACCAAAGAAAGTGAAAATGCTCGCTCACCAATGATGTAGTTTGCAATATAACAAGGGATTTTACTTCCAAGAAAGAAACTTGAGTTTTCCACCTGCATCACCTGGTCCACATTTGGCCTGCTAATGGATTTTCCATGCCATACGTTGCCTACTGTAATGTATTTCTAATTAGAATATCATCATTTTTACTTTCTGTAGGGTAGCTCATTAGCTACTTGCTTTCCCACAGTGGTCATATGCACCCATGCCTGTATATTTTTTTCTTCAAAAATGTTTTGTTGTTCCTTTGAGAGAACTTACTGACCTGCCCATTTGTTCTCAAAGCATCTGAAGAATTTGCATTATGTAGTCTTAGCCTGTGCTGAATATGAAAACTGAAAATTGTCAGTGTTACATTCCCAGTTTTCTGAATGGAGAAGTGCTGTTTTCTGGAATCAAAGGTTCATAAATGGCTTGTAAAAGTTTAGTGAACAGGGCCCATAACCTATTGATCCCCTTGTATTCAATACAATTTACTTCAGTCAATGAGCTCAGTAAATAATGATGCTGCTGTTATGAGCATCTTTCCTTCCTTATAAACAACTATTCACTTGTGTCCTGTTATAATGATAATGTCACTGATTTGCAGAGGTTGCCCAAGTTACCTTATTAATTAGAAGATGCATTAGGCCTATTGCAAAACATTGTTCTGGCTGTGAGCTATCACTGCCCAAGGACCTCTAAAAGACAAAGAATTCCATTTTGCAAAATCTAGTTAACATATCAAAGAGCAGTAAATGTGCAAATTGCTGTCATAAGGAATCCTTTATTGCTTTTCCTTTTCATGATGGCACCCCTCCCCCGTCTCTCCATTCTACCCACTTTGACAAGGTCACTCATTGGAAAGAAGAGCAGCTATTTATGTTCTTCAGATGTTTACCTTCAGCAAAAGACACTTCAAAGACTGCTTATGGGACTCTCCTCTCACCCAGCAAACACTTAAAACCCATTGTTGTGATTGATGGGCCCTTCCTGCAGATTTAATAAATATAAGCAGAAGCCAGATCCCTTTTTTAGGCCAGCTGTCTTGAATAATAGGCAAAGAGCTCATGGGTGGCCAAGGTAGAAAGGACTCTTCAGGAAATGCCTAATGATTGTTGGATATGTTTGTGTGTGAGTGTTTTGCAAGTTTACTGTCTGAGTTTCCTCAATATTTGGTTTATGTTTTCTGCTGTTCTGGATGGCAGTTATTTAAATAGATCTTACAGGCTTTTATTGGGAATGTTGTGCATGAAAGTTGTGTAAAAGACAAGACAGCCTCATGTTTATTTAGATTTGGGTCTAGGATGAACTGGTTCAGTGAACTGTGAGACCCTCCAAACATAGGACATTATCAGATTGAAACTGGGTAAAGAATTTCAGAACTGGAACTAAACCAGTCAGGGTGTTGGTACTTAGTAAAAGCATCACTTCTAGGTAAATAGCTAATGTGACATCACAGTTTTCTGACATGTTTACAGAGAATGAAAATGTGATTGCCTTTTTGTTCAATTCCCTCTGTCTTCATTTTACATTGAATAGCATCAATGTGACATAGTCAGGATTTCAGATATTCCACTCAGTGGACTGAATCATATATGTAAAATGGGAGGGTGGGGTAGGGATATTCATGTGACTATGGGATGTCAAAGAGTCACCCAAAATCTGTGCTGGCATCATACACCAAAGGATGGTAACTCTCACAAAAGGACAGTTGTAGAAACACTGATTTAAGTTTTCCATAGGATATTCACAGTGCACCTCAGTCATGACCCGCGAAACTGTTAGCTGCTCATGGGAGTAAAAGGTCTTTTGGATAGAAGATCAGTGAAGGCATTTAAGTTTATTTATGTCATGGTTTAAGCCCAGCCGGTAACTCGGAACCAGTCAGCCACTTGCTCACTCCGCCCTCTTCTTCCTCCCCCGGGAGGAGAATCGGAAGAAAGTAACTCCCACGAGTTGAGATAACAGCACTCCAGTAACTAAGGTATAATACAAACCACTGCTGCTACCACCAATAATAACAATGATAAGGGAAATAACAAGCGGAGAGGACACAACCGCTCACCACCCGCCGACCGACACCCAGCCCAACCCGAGCAGCGATCTGGGCCTTCCGGGTAACTCCCCCAGTTTATATACTGGGCATGACGTGCTGTGGTATGGAATACCCC
>NW_009928567.1:0-10345 GCF_000696875.1 Nestor notabilis
GGAGGAGGGGAAAAAAAACCCCCACAAACAACATATTTTAGGCAAAAAGTATGAGAACAGTCACTTCCTCCAGAGAATTTGCAGCTCCTGACTAGATAGTTCTGAGCAGAACATGCAAGGAAATTTAATAGAAAGCCAAGTACTTTGCTGTAGCTTATACTGCAAATCTCTGTAACTGTGATGCTGCTGCACAAAGGATACTGACAGAGATTCCTATATATGAAGATTTATTTCTTTTAAGCCAGCTGATTGCCTGTAAGGACAGAAGTAACTTTTGGCAACAAAGATAAAAATAGGAGAAAGGATGAAGAAGAGAGGGAATTTGTGGCCCTTCCAGTGAAGGATTATTTAGTAATCACTAGCCACATGGCTTTACTAACAGCAGTCAAAAGATCAATCCTTTTAAACTTTTAATGAAACAGACATAGTTTGATGCTTTTCCTCATTCTGAAACTGCAGCTGAATGTGACTTTTGGTGTTGAAAATACTTTGAGGTGCTGAAATGAATTCTATCAAGCACTGTTTTATGCCTGGTAATATTCACCAGAAGTGGTTCTGAAATTCAAAGCATTTTCAGTGGAATTGTTGATCAATTTGCTTCAACACTGCCTCCAGAATTTGGTGACAGATTAGTACAAACATGGGTTGGAGGATGTTATGGCAGATGCAAGGAGAGGTGATCAGACTTACAATTTTCAACCTGGTCTTTAGACAGCAGCATTCATAAGCAGGGGTCTAAGCTTGTGAAAAGCTGTTTGGGATGATACTGAGCAACTTCTGTAGCCATGAGAAAGTTGGGGGTGGGGGGGTTGATGTCTTTAACATTGAGTGTAATGTTAGAATTAATAGATTTAACATATGTTCTTTGTGAAATAAAACTTCAATGTTATAAAGGATAGGAAGAGTTAGTTGCTTTTGTTTGCAAAGGAAACGGATTTTCTGGTTTCCGTCACTGAAAGGAAATTCAGTTGAGAGGTTCTGGTCTCCTGAGTAGCAAAAAAGAGCCTTAATAGTAGGGACAACAAGCAGAGCACTTTAGATACAGCCTTGAAAACAATGTTTGAAACAAAGAATGTTTGTTTCAGTCAAACGACTGAAGAAAGGTCAAAATCTGTAAATGCACCGGCAACTCCTGTATTTAAATAACAATAATACTGTGTAGTTTGAAGCAGTTTGTGTTGAGGTATTTTATAACTGAGAGCATTAAACACAGCTGTCTTTCAGAAGAAAAATGGTAGCTGACCAAAAAAATTGGTGTTCAGCAGTAAAAGGGAAAGGTGAATTAGTCAGAAAGGGGAAGTTACACCAACATTCAAGCTAGTTTCTCAGACCATGTTGCATGTAACCTCACCAACCCTAGTCATCATCATTTATGCACACTGTAAATCCCTGAGGAATACAAAAGACCTACAAAGGATATGCATCACATTCATAGAATTTGTCTTGGGTCTGAATGAGCAAAGAAGTCAGCTAGAGTCCCAGTAAAATGGGGAGAACCTTATAGAAACCAATTTGAGTTTGGGGCCTTTGTATGCCGAGGAGGAGGAGGAATGATCCTGAGCCTTAAATGTGCTCATAAAAGCTGATCAGAAAAAAATGTTCAAGTAACTAATTCCTAGCTATCAGGATTGTGTTAGAAATTGGAACATATTTCCATAAGTATCACAGACTACAAATATTCTGATCAGCTCTTTCAGTAGCTAAGAAAATAAGATCCCATTAAATCTCTTTACTAGACATTGAAGATAATGCCATATGTTAGCATCTATGTAATTTCCCTAAGATTTGCAATGAAGGTATTTGATGAGTGATATGGAGGTGGACTGTCTTAGTGTATGTCCTCCTCAATTACCTGAACCAGTACATAACTTTTGATGTAGTACATGCCTGCTTAATGACTAACTAGCCAGGCTATTAGCTGCTATTACTTGTTACCAAAGGCTGATGGCTCAGTTTGGTGCTATGTAAAGAAGATCATAAATATATGGAACCTGTCTATTTCCTCACTCTTCTTTCAGCAGTCAAAGAACCATAAAATGCAATCATTCTAAAGTAAAACTCTGTTTTCTACCATGAAGTGACGAAGGATCCAAAATAAGACATAATAGAAAAAGATGCTGAGCGAAAGGGCAGAGCCCAGTTTAGCAGCTAAAATGGTCCTGCTGACTGGAGACTCAAATGTTTCCTAGAAGTAAGGAAGAAGGCTTTTCTCTGTTCCTAGATTGTAAGGCTGTGCTCTGATCTGGTACCCACACTTGAAAAAAGATGTAGGAATGCAATATACCATATAAACACAGTATATGTGAATTTTGAATCACCCAATCCTTAGGCTTTCATACTTCAACAATATGCCTTCCCACACTGCTTGCTGCAGGAATCAGTGCTCTCTGCAGCAGTGTTATAACATACTGCTGTTTGGCAAGAGAAGAAGAAAATCTCAGATGGGATCAATTTTGCAAATTACTTCTAAAAAAAACATCATAGAATTTAGTTCACAGAAATAAAATAACAATGAAAAGTCAAACCCAAGAACAGAGTCCTGGAGGTTCTGATGTGTCATCGATGCAAATTACTAGAAGATCTAAGGCTTAAAGAGATTAAAATGTCATGCTTCAGTTGTAGTGCTTAAAGTTATATTTATTTCTTGCTATTTATTTATGCAATATTTAATATGTACTCAAATGTCAAGGTAAGTGCTATTTTTGTTCATTAAACATTTCGTAGATCAATGCCTTCATAATATGCAAGTTAAAAACAATCTTCTCCATTACTTTCTATTTTGACTGACAAATTAACTTGCCTACACCTTCAAGGAGACCTGGTAATAACAGAAACACAACTCTTTTACCATATATTCTAAATATTTATTAGAAGACATGAGCAGCCAGTGGCTGCTCATGAGGCAAACCCGTATTAGAGCAAGAAATGCAGTGAAAAATACCAGTTACCCAATCACTTCTTAGTTTATTTCATCTGACTTTTTAGCCTGCTACACTCAGTTCTTGATAGGTCTGTGGCAGACAGTCTTCATTTTTATTTTTTTTTTTATTTTTGTTTACTAAATAAGTGAAGACCAAGTCCTTCACAGGATAAATCATTGCTTTGATGTCTTCTTTCCAAGTTACAAAGTCCACATGAAAGTCACTTCTTTCAGTTAGGTCTTGGTTTGGCTAGCAAGAACTGTATTTTGGCAAATCCAAACAAGCATACAATCCATGCTTGGGACACATGGTGTTTTTAGTATCAACTGTAGTACATGAAGAGTTGGTATGCTTAGCTGTCCCAATTAATAAAGCTGGTATCAAGTTTTGAACACTTCAGCAAAAAGCTTAAATGAAGTAAGTTATTTGTATGCAATTCATCAGGATTTTTGCTTCATTTTCCTAGTAGTCAATTGAGCCACCTATGGAATATACACTTATATCTCACTGTATATCACCATTGCCAGACGAATTATCACAACGGCTTGTGTAATCCTTGTATAAGCTTCCAGTCAATACTAATGAATGAATCTTCACAGTAAGCCTTGAGGTAGAGGCTTTGTGATGCACCTGGGAAAGTTGAGGTAGAGTTATGATATTGTCTGAAGCCAGATACGTAACTGTGCACACTGGAATCAGAATTTTTCTCTGTAGTGCTTCTAACAGCTGATTTACCCACAGGAGGATTCTTCAATTCACACGTCTGCAAGAGTACAATCAAAGCACCATAATGCTCTGATCAGCTAGTTCTGTGATGCACAGATACGGTGTTCAAGGAGGAGGAGAAAAGCCAGACAGATGCTAATCGTAGAAGAAATATCTCTTCAGATGCAATATCCTCTTAGAACAGTTAAGATTTACCAAAGTCAAAGCAGTTACTCTGCTAAAAAGTGAATGAAGGAATGAGGTCTCTGACTCATTGTGTTATTATTGGCTTATTTCTGGTGAATAATGAAATAAATCTGTGATTAATAAATATAAGTTGGAGAGCTGTAAACTTCCTCTAAATGCTGAATTATTCCTATTTTTTTTCCGAAAGAATATGCTAGAAAATGAGATGAGAGAAAAAATAAATAAACAGAGAGAGCTACTCTTCATTAAATTATAGTTAATATTTGAGGTCTTATCCAAAGGCTACTAAATTCCAAGTTCCACAAAATTAATTGGTTTATCTGTGCTTTAGCTCAGATTTTTATTGTAGTTAGAAGCAAAATTTTAATGAAAACTGTCGGAGAAGTTCTTCTTTAAATACTTATTGACTAAGCCTCTCCTCATATGTCAAAGGCTTGATCTGAATGCAATATTTCTCAGTTAAGACAAAAGATCTTACTTAGTCTAACTTCATGTTGGGAAAATATGCGATAAACTAGTAACACAAAGACAGCCCAAAGGAAACTTCCAGCATTAGCTACTTCATTGATTTAAACAGGGACCAAAGAACACAAGGTCAATATTATAACTCTGTGATGGGTTGACCCTGGCTGGACACCAGGTGCCCACCAAGCTCCTCTATCACTCCCTCTCAGCTTAACAGGGGAAAGAAAATATAACAAAAGGCTTGTGGGTTGAGATAAGAACAGGGAGAGAACACTCACCACTGCTATCACAGACAAAACAGACTTAACTTGGTGAAATTAATTTATTACCAATCAAATCAAAGTAGGATCTTAAAGCACCTTCACCCTACCCCTCCCTTCTTCCTGGGTTTAACTTTACGCCTGAATTCTCTACCTCTTCTCCCCCAGCAGCACAGGAGGACAGAGAATGGAGGTTGTGGTCAGTTCATCATATGCTATTTCTGCCACTCCCTCCTCATAGAATCATAGAATGGTTTGGGTTGGAAAGAACCTTAAGATCATCTAGTTCCAACCCCCTGCCATGGGCAGGGGCACCTTGCACTAGCTCAGGTCACTCAAAGGACTGTCCAACTTGACCTTGAACACTTTTCCCCTGCTCCAGTGTGGAGTCCCTCCTGCAGAAGGCAGTCCTCCATGAACTTCTCCAACATGAGTCCATCTCACAGGTTGCAGTTCTTCATGAACTGCTCCAGCATGGGTCCCTTCCATGGGTGCAGTCCTCCAGGAATAGACTGCTCTAGTGTGAGTCCCTTCCATGCGGTACAGCCCTTCAGGAACAGACTGCTCCAGCGTGGATAACCCCCTAGGGTCAGAAGTCCTGCAGCAAACCTGCTCCAGCATGGGCTCCTCTCTCCAGAGGGCCACAGGTCCTGCCAGGAGGTCACAGACTTCTTTGGGTATTCCCTTGCTCCAGTGTGGGGTCCTCTCTAGGCTGCACATGGAGGTCTGCTCCACTGTAGACCTCCATGGGCTGCAGAGGCACAGCCTGCCTTACCATGGTCTGCACCATGGGCTGCAGGGGAAGCTCTGCTCCAGCTCCTGGAGCACCTCCTCCCCTCCTTCTGCACTGACCCTGTGTGTACAGAGTTGTTACTTTCACATATTCTCACTCCTCTCTGTGGATGCAATTGCTGTTGTGTGGGGCTTCCCCCCTTTCCTCTCTCCTCTCCCCTCCCCCCTTTAACAATTTTATCCCAGAGGTGTTATCACCATCATTGATGGGCTCAGCCTTGGCCAGCAGTGAGTCCGTCTTGGAGGTGGCTGGCATTGGCTCTACTGGACATGAGGGAAGCTTCTGTCAGCTTCTCACAGAAGCCATTCCTGTACCTCCCCCCCCACTAAAGTCTCATCATGCAAACCCAGTATATTATAATGCTGAAAGGGCTGTAACTGTGCAAAGCAATACATTTTTTGTCTATACATTTAACCCCACTGTGGTATCTGACACCACAGTAATTTCTCTAATGATATGATGCTAGAATAAAAGTACTATAACAACATCTATTTTTAAACCTCCTGGCAAGAGAACCATTTGGAGGAAAATAAGTCCAAGGACAGCAATTTGAGTTCAGCTGTACTTAGGAAGCTAGAGATTTACTATTTAAATAAATTACAAATGTTTCAAGTGGCCAACAATCATGAGCATCTCAAACTACTCGTTTTGTAAGACTCATCTTTGCATTTTAATTAACTATTTACTATAACATTTCCTGTATTCCACTCTTTTTACTAACTTTGCCCTTTTTCACCTCTATAATACTGTATTTTTCCCTTCTTGCCAGTTCTATATCTAGTTCACCTTTTTTTTCTCTGGATCCAGTCAGATATCTTATTCTTTCTCTTATTTCAGTACTGGAGTTTTGAAAAGTATTCCACGGGTAAGGATAGTGAGCTTTGTTGAAATATATTAGCAATTCTGATCAGGTGGCTGTGAAATTGTAGCTCTGAGCTATAGCAGTTGGAGTATTATTTTATTATAACATAGAAAAAGCTTCTTTTAATATATATTTGACTTTTTTGTGTCTAATTCACTGTAAACCTCAACTCAGATCTCAAAAGCTAATGAATTGTCAAATTAAATATTGCAAGTTATTAGCAAATGATTAGATAACAAAACAAAGAACATCATCGAACCATTGTCTAAGTTTATGATATTTCTTGAATACTGAACGAGTTCTGGTCATCTCATCACAAAGGCTTTAACAAAATGGGAAAAAATACAGAGAATGGCAAAAAGGCAGACAGATAAAAAAGGTGGAATGACTTACATATGTAGACAGACCAACCAAACATTGAGTGGAATAAGTAGAGAAGAATTACAGAGCATATGGTAGAAATTAATGAAATATAATGGAAAAGATACACACAGAATGAGTATTTACTTTCTTACAATACAATAGCTAGAAGCCATTGCAATCATAATGCAGCCAGGTTAAATAAAGAGACTAATTCAGTTGTGGAAGTCATTAGTGCAGCATGTCTGGAGGTAAAAATGGACTTGAAAGAAGACAAAAGTAGCTCATGGAACAAAACTCTTATAGAATGCATTTTCACTTAACTATTGTGACACAGGATAAGGGTTGACTCCCAGAATTTGTTCTGTCTCTAACAGGGAAATACTTCTTACAGTATTTTGAATTTTTATTCCTGGTCCTTGCTGTTGGGAGAAACCAAAGGCAAATATGGAACTCAATTAAGGTCAATGGCAAAGTTAATGAAACTGCAGTGATAATAGGAAAGAAAAGTAGAAATGGCTTTTGAATGTTATTTTTAATGCAGACCATTGGGTTGGTTTTTTTTGTTTTGTTTTAAAAAAACCCAACATGTTTCTGAAGTATAAGCTCATTCAATCTTCAAAATCAAACCTAACGCTGACTTCTTCAACATGACTTTGTCTGCTTTCTCAGATCACCACACTCTCCAGTATTTTTCAGTACTGCAATCCATATCGATTTCTCTCTATTTTTTAACAAGGTCACTAAAAGTGAATATCACAGTATATGAAGGGGGCCTACAAGGATGCTGGAGAGGGACTCTTCATCAGGGACCATAGTGATAGGACAAGGGGTGATGGGTTTAAACTTAAACAGGGAAGTTCAGGTTGGATCTAAGGAAGAAGTTCTTTACAGTGAGGGTGGTGAGGCACTGGAATGGGTTGCCCAAGGAAGTTGTGAATGCTCCATCCCTGGCAATGTTCAAGGCCAGGTGGGGCAGAGCCTTGGTCGACATGGTCTAATGTGAGGTGTCCCTGCCTATGGCAGGGGGGGTTGGAACTAGATAATCTTAAGTCCTTTCCAACCCAAACCATTCTATGATTCTATGATTTTATAGCCTCCATGCATAATTCAGCATTTGTTGACACTGATGGCAGCTAAACAAAGGCAATTTGATTGCTTTTAGAAGAAATTCCCAGAGACTTTATTTATAAGGTTGATGTATAAAACTCCTCTTCATTTTGCCTTAGACTTAAAAAAAAAGAAAGAGAAAAGGTTTCTTTAAGTCAGATTATCTACTTGAACTATTACACTTGCACTATAACATTTTCTGTCTTTTCCCAAAGTCTTCTTTGAAGATGATCATAAATTTGTTAAAGTATTTGTTTGGCTAGAGGAAAGATCCTTCATATTCATCAATCTGACAGAAAAAAAGCCAACATGACCCATACTTTTTATGGAGTTCTT
This sequence comes from Nestor notabilis, assembly GCF_000696875.1. Taxonomy (NCBI): domain Eukaryota; kingdom Metazoa; phylum Chordata; class Aves; order Psittaciformes; family Psittacidae; genus Nestor; species Nestor notabilis. The sequence continues at coordinate 8,020 of NW_009928567.1, forward strand.
GGCTGTTGGGGTTTTCCTTCTTTAAATAGCTATTGTGAATGAGAAAGATGGGGCAGGGGGTGAGAGAGGACAGATGTTTCAAAACAGAGAAAAAAACAACCTGAGAATCTGCTCATCATCTAAAACAATTCCTCCATGGTTGAAATCAAATAATGAAAACTGTTACCCTACAACCTTGAGTAAGTTTTTCCTCTGTGAGCTATGTCTCTACTGCTAAATAAACTGTTTCAGTTGGGCACGGAAGGCTTCTTGTTGCAGAGCATGTTGTTCTCCAAAATTGGGATCTTCATACAGACTGCCTGTTAAAGAACTCAGAAAATGTGAACTGCCAAATTGTGCTGAGGAGTTGTTTGCAGTACATGTTAATTACAGCAACCCAAATTCACAAGCATATTCTCACACTTTAGCAGCATACACAGTCACATTCTAGCACCCAGGAGCTTTCCAGGTCATGCTTGCATTTACTGTTTATCACAGAAGCAGCTTATGCTTCAATAGAGAAAGGTATGGTAACAGAAACATGCTACAGTTAAAAAAGTTTCATTAGAATTAATGTTTCACATTAAGTTTTCTGAAGTGACATTAGAAATGGTTCTAAAAGTTCTACAAGTTGGATGATAAACAACTTTGGACTGAAGACCCTAATCATAAATCATCTATGGGCTGGTCCTGTTCTAGTACTGGAAAGAATCCCTGTAAAAGGGCCATAGGATTACAAGATAAAAAGGTAGGCTGATGAAAAATGATGGTTTGCCATGCCTCTTCCTGAAGAAATTGAGTCTTGTTTTACTTTGTGATACTAAGCCTTTAGCAAAACAAAACTGTTTTGTTTTCCTTCAAATCTGTGTTTTCAGCTCTTTGAACTCTGGGTAAAAGAAACTTGAAGAATTCACAGTAATCTACATCATAGATGCAAGGAAACAGCTGCTTTTATTTTTCTGAAATCTGTGAAATAAGACAACATTTTTGGTGCACTTGGAATGGAAACTGAGAACTTTGCTCCTCATTATTTATCTTTTTTCTTCATATTTCTTTCTAAACAATATTATTAATTAGCTATTGCATGGGTCCCTTGGGAATTCTGATTAAGCCAACCACTTAAGCAAAAATCAATCTTTCAATGGCAGGCTTTATTAATCTTCCAAATCCAATTTCCATTTCTCACATTCCAAGTTTATTGATTATACTTCAAAATTCTCAGATCATCTGTCTGACTTACTGAATTAATCTGTGTCTAATAACTTAATTGTCTTGAAAAACAGATGTAGTACTTCCATTGAACACTAAAATTTCGTTACAGATATCTAAGGAAATGACTGCACACACTCACATAGTTATTTAAAAGCATTTAATTACCTAAACTTTCACGCTGAACTACAGTGAGATTGTGAGTATGAAGGGATGAAAGGGTAAGCAGACTACACCATGTAAATGAGCCAAGCTTTGCCTCCGTGAACGTCCAGTTCTGGTCAGATTTTGAGGTGAGCAACAGATACTTCTTATGAAACCTTGCCATAGCCCTAGGTGAAGTTAGGATGCTGTCATACTTGGCATTTGGCAGCTACAGCAAAAGATAATTTCTCCTCTGAAAAACCATTTAAATGGATAAGAAAGACAGAAGTACTGAAGAAAAGAGAGGGGGAAATGGCTTGCCTGTAGTTATATAGGCAGAAATATTGGAATAGGAATCCTTTTCTGTTTATTAGGAAGGGATGAAGAGACAAGTGAGCTAGCATTTCATATGAATTGGTCTAAATGGCAATGTTGCAGTCTTGTTTCTAGGTATCTTTTGAATGACTGTGTGCAAACAGGAGCACAAGACCAAAAAATACAAAATACTAAATAGTAAACAAGAGTATGTAATCAATTCTTCCAGTCAGAAAGAGGTCAGTGTTTATAACCCTGTTCAGTAATTCACAAATCAATGAAAATAACATTATTGTTCTCTCTTTCTACTTAGCAGTAACAATATGTAAAGGTCACTTGCCATCTAGTTAGGGAGAAGGTGGCAATTAACAGAATAAAACCAGAATATTCCTTTTCATGTGAGCATGACATGATTTCCTGCTAAGATGGAGTCTTCAGTAATAGCAGGGTTGAGTTTTCACCTCACAGAGAAATTAAGAATTTCTAAAATTTTGCACCGACTTTAGAAATTGTGTAATTCTGTGCTTAAACAATGGGAGCTGAAGACGTCAGAGGTGATTGGAAGCCTGATTTCTGTTATATTAAATGCCAGCAAAAATACCTCTAGGTATAGTTCTGAATATGAAAGAAGATACTTTTTTCTATTTGGTTCACTTAGGCACTTGTAAGTGGGCATTCC
>NW_009928567.1:10376-17032 GCF_000696875.1 Nestor notabilis
CATTGCTAGGATTTCCAGGTGTGACTGAAGCATTGTTTCTGAACTGGGGATTCTCTCTTCCTATTGTTTTTTCCCTTCTTTTCTTGCTTCCCAATAAAGTTCTTTTAGTGAAATTTCTCTTTTCTTGCTGGCCTTACATCCAGAAGACACTGAAGAAGGAGAAAGCTGAATGGACTGAGTACAAGCCATGTCTTGCTGTGGAGCGTGCAGCTGCCTTTAAATTAATAAATTGTAGCGACAGCCTTGGACTAGCATGACTGCACTGCATTCAGATGAGAGCCAGTAAGTCAGGGTAGTGTTGAGCTTCACCTTTTGTGCTTGCTGGCTTGGATTCATGACACCGCTACATTATGCTGCCTCAAACTCTGTTACTGTGCTCAAATCATTTCCCAGTGCTCATTTTGAGTTTTTCAGCAGTTTCTGACAAGTTTAATACCAAAAATTCAATGGCTTTTTGTGGCTCCAGATAAATCTCAAAAAAAAAATGAAAAGAATAGCTATTTTCTACTTTTCCAGTTATAAAAGTTCTTTTCAACAAACCATAATAATAATGTTTACACTTTGAAATATCATGAAGTTGTTAATGCTTCATCAGAAGCAACGGATAAATTTTATCTTTGTTTCCTAAAAATATGTCATTTAGGTAGTTGTCAGTTTCAGTCTTCCATGTTTCCTAGCTTCTTAGATTGCATTTACTACTGCAAAATGTTTTGAAAGCTGTTAACCAATTTCTATTGATATGTCTGACCTCAAAGATACTAAGTTCCTTATTACTTTAAGGAAATAAGGGAGTGAAAATAAAGGGTAATATTTATTAATGCTGCCAGCAAGGAAAGCACTGAGGCATGACCTCAGCTTTATTAATTGATGCCAAGGAATCCATGTGGGTAAATTTGTATAAAAGGCTACCAAAAACTTGGCTTCAAATTCTGCTAGAAAGTCTTTAGATCCCAGTCGTCCCCGTGGAACTGTCAAATGTTGGGGTTTTTTCTAATCCCTATTGATTGTGTCCTGGGCATAAACTGTAATTTCGACTTTTTTTTCTCCTTGCTGTAAGATGGCAGACATGCAAAGAATCAGATGGCCACCAAGAGTCCCTTCCTGAATTTTTGGTGACATTTCTTTCAAAAGCAAACTAGCATGTGTTTTCTAAATGAACTCACATCATTTCACAAATACAATAAGATAGAGAGCATTTTTGTCAAGTTAAAATTTCACTGAAAACAGAGCTTAGAAACACTAAACTCCGTTGAAAATCTAATGTTATGTTTGTCTTTTCCACTGACAGATTTAAAAAATGTTAAGCATTTCTGTCATTCTCATGTTAGCATATGAAGTGTGAAAACTAATTTTACTTGCAAATTGAAAGATAATTGGTTTGAGGGTAGGAATCTTCACTCCTTCAGGGAGACAAAAAAAAAAAGAAAAAAAGAAGAAAAGTCTAGGCCTTCTCCAAGCCTTCAGGAAGAAGTAATACAGACCTTGTTTGGAAAAAACTTATCTGTAAATTAGCAGAAAAGGAGGTGTAAGATGAATCCTATGAACCAACCAGTTGAAGTCAGTAAAGGAGAGCAAAATGTATTTTCTCTAAAAAATATTCCTCTTCTAGAAAGAGATTAATGACTCTATTAAAGTACTTTGTTATACCAGAAATAACCTTAATAGCTAACTAGTACCCACAGTGGATAGGACATCCATGGAACATGAACAGTGTGCTAAACCAAGATCTGTCCTTTTCTTATCTACTACTGAAAGAAATCAGTGGGTAAAATGTGAGGAAGAATGCAATGTACCAGGAATAGTATAAAGTTTCTCTGCAATCTATCCCTACATATCATACCTTGCTCATTACTAAGATGTCAGTTCTTTCTTTTTATTAGTTCATCAAATTGATCTCAGTTGTGCACTGTGTCCCAGAAAACAAAAATAAAAAACAACTCCTGTGCTTTCTGCCGTACTGCTTCACACAGTGAGATGGGGAGAGCTACTTTGTTATTCTTCTCCAGTTGAATCTTCATAATAAATTACTATAGCAACTTTTTAGATAATATGTGATCTTTAAAGAGCATGTAAATGACTAAAATGCACACGACGGGACAAATCCAGGTCTTTTAAAGGGATTAATACATGATGATGGTGGGCTTAGACCAACTTTCACCAGAGGCACAAGGTTATCTTTGTTATCTTTGTTTGGATCTCGGTCTAGTCTTACATATTTCCAACAAAGAGCAGCTAAATATGCTTCATCATATATATCCCAGATAAACCAAGCATCTATGACTGGTTGTTGTATTATTTTCCTGAATCAAAATCCTGAGGAAGAGGAATCCTCTCCTCACCATAATCCATGATGATTTTATCCCTTAGTTCGTTTGCTCTCCTAGTTCACCACTGGTCCACCAGCACAGGGTGACCAAACTTTACTATAAAAGAAGAGCTCCTCTCATGATTTTCTTTACTTTTTTTTTTTTTTTTAAATGGCCTGTTTATTTCACAATGACTGCAGCTTAGGCTTGTTTCAGTGGCAGTCCTGGCTGCTCAGCAGTTCTGAAAATCAACCCAGTGCTTTCTATCCCCTTTTTATACCTATACAAATAAAAGTTAAGTATTTTTCTATGAATAAAAACAAGGCAGTAAGACTAAAAGCTTTATTGATCATTGTAAGAGCATTAAAAAGGCTTTGCAGAGTCACTAAGTTCAGTTATGATGACCAAAACTAAACGACAATAAAGATCTTTGAACTAAATGTTAAGAGCATTACTGAAATACAGAATTATTTGGTTAGTTAGGTACACCCAATCATGAAAAGCAGAGGGCAATAGCAGGCAGAAGTATCAAAATGGTCACAAAGGAAAAGAACATAAATATATATTCAATATTATAAAAAGGCTACTGGACCTGGCCCATAATAGTGCTGTATAGCATTACTTACAGAATGAAAACCATAGCATATATTCATCAGGCTCATAAACTCTTAAGCAGGCTAATAATTTGTCACCAATCTGCTTGGTTTTTTACAAAACTGATTAGAAGACTTAATCAGGGATTGACCAGGTGGAGTATTTTTTCTACATATTACAAATCCCAAAACTTTGCCAGAAGAAACTACAGCTGAAATAGGCAGAGAAGATATAAGCTGAGAGGGAATTTAGATTGATAAGGACATAAATGACTTCATGAGGGTAGAAGGTGTCCCTGTCCACCGTAGGGTGTTGGAACTAGATGATCTTTAAGGTGCAAACCATTCTATGATGCTATGATCCCATGAATAGAAGCCAAAATTCCTGACTGCTCCCTCCAAAGTGCTGTCCATTAAATTGCACTGGTATAATTGCACAAGGCTCAGGTCATGAATTTTCTGCCATTTAAGTTCTTTGTCCAGTGTAATAGATACAGCCTTTTTTAAAGTACTTGAAATCAAAATGCAATTTGTTTGGGCATTTTATAGAATAAGAGGTAGTTGTTTAAAAAAGACAAGAAATGAAAAAATAGTGTAGTTCACTAAGTAACAGGAGACATCAGACACACCAAAAGGATATTTTTGTCAATCTGATAGATTATACTAATCTTTTGCAACCAGAAGAGTTTTTCTACCAATAATTAAGATGTGATCTTGAGATTGAATAGCTCTTCTCGGGTGTATTCAAGGTACACTACAATGGTCATGTAGCAAGCTCCTAATGCACATGGAAATCTCAAGATGAATTTCAACATGCAGAGGTTTGTTTGAGGACATTGGGAATAATCTAATCTAGTATTTTAAATTTAATTTAGTTTTAAGAAGGGGTTTTTTTACACTTATGCTGTGTCCCTGCCACAGTTGCATGCTGAGAGTATTGCACATCACATTAGATTAAGGTCAATTAGCAGTGTTATGAAGGCTTTTTTTTTCTTCTTCTGTCTCTGTCTTTTTTTAAAATGAAGCATCACTGCAATTTTGTGATTAAAAACCTGTGTCTTGAATCGTATCAGATAAGAGACCTTGGCTGGCCTCCAACTGTGATTACAGTTATGATTTTTTGCCTAAAGGGTCATGAGAAATCAGGACTTCACTGACCGTTTAATCAGAACTGATTAAGAAGTAGTTGCTTGCTCTCTGGTACTGCATTACCTACCATGCGGAGCTTATAATAAGGAGATACTGCTCTGTCCTAGGAAAATTCAACCTTTGAAAGACTTCATGGACAACAACCTTCAAACTGATAGGAGATTTTGAGTATTTTATCTTGAGGTTAAACAATTTGAGAGAAGACTGTTTTATATAGTTCTTAGAATCCTATTGATGGAGTGATGAGTATTTCCAAGACAATTTATGTCTTAAAAATAAGCACCTGGGGTGTTGTAAAATTCTTGAGCCATTTGGTATGGCTTGCAGAACTCTGTCTCTGCACAGGTGGAAGAGGAGAGAGGGGACCCATGGTAATAGGTTATAATTCACTGCTCTATGAGTTGTTTTAAGGGACAATGCACAGAATGGAAAATACTGACAAACAAATGATGACAAAGAAATACCCACTTCATCAATTCATGTCTCCCATATCTTCATATGTCTGCTGCCTCTTAGATGAAAGGCTACTAAAATCTTGGCTGGATTATCCCCTTATCTAATTGGTGAGCAGATTTATGGAGATGCTTGATAGTTCAGCCATGAAGTCAGTTATCAGGGACTGTAGAGCTTACAGGAAGAGTTTCAAATTATCTGGAATCGTAATGATTCCACTGACATAGGAAAATCACTCCCTATGAGGTTTTTTTTCAGTTTTGTAGCAGAACCTATGTCTTCTAGTTATTGAAGACTTCTGAGAGTCTTCCTCTGGTTTCTACCAAAACAGCAACATGAAAGTTTGAACACTTCTGCATCTGAAAACCATTTTCTTATTTTCTGAAATTTGGTTTGGGCACTGGGAAAGCATCAATTGTGAACAAGGAACACCTTTGTCCATGTTAGTGTGTGTGTATGTGAGTGCATGTATGTATGTACTTCTCTCTCTATATATATATGTATGTATCAATGATTTAAGTCTGGCTTTGCCCCGTGAATATTACAGCTCAGAATATCAGGTGAAAAAATGACAGGGTTTTGTCTGTTCCTGCGATCAAATCAGTCACCATCATTAGGCAAATGAAGTGAGTAGAAAAATTTCCATTGGCTTTATTTGGGGTAGGCCAATGGTGATCTGACAGTGTGTCAAAAGACGCAAAGAAATATGCACTTTTAGTGGACTTTATTATCTTTTATTGGGCAGTCATTAGAGGGCAATTTTCATAACATACACATTCCAGGGCTATCTCATCTTGCTTTAAATGTCATACAGGCTTGGGTATGTATTATTGAGCTTAATAATGTATGTTATAGTCAGTGATGTTAATAACCTTAATGTACTGGGCAATGTTTCTACAGATTAGTAAATCTAGGATTTAAGAGCTTACAGTTTGAATAGAACAGACAATGAGCCGGAAATATTCTATGAAAGCATTAGGATGAATAAGACCACCAAAGAATGACTTGATGAGCTATTCTGCATAGCAGTGTGTTGGCAAACCCAGGAAGGCCTGGAAAATATGAAATGTAATTATAGTAGCCATGCAGCTGGAATAATGCAAAGCTGGTGACCGTGCCCAAAATGTGGCAAGATAGTAAATTAAGAAGTGGAATGTCTGTAGACAATTAAGGGACTAATGAGAGTCTGCACAAGGGGTTTTTCGTCTGTAAAATGCAAACATACAGATTAGGAAATGACAACATTTGAAAAATTACAAGAGGACCTGAACACTTAATGCACACAGTGGCTGTGTCTTGCATGTATGGTCAGTGTTACAAGTGAAGTGATTTAGAAGTGCACATTGCATCCTAAGACTCAGGGTAGAAGATGATAACCAGCTATAATGCACATTGCACGAGGAAGTTATTGTAGAAATAAAAAGAAAAGCACAGCTTGTATTCTTTGTTTTATACTGATGCTTAACCCTACTATGACCTTTGTCACCCCTGTGTGACCTCTTTATAATGTTGGGTTTGGTATGCATTGTGCATTCCTGAGCAGAGAAATAGGGATGGCTAATCCAGCTATGCATAGAGGTGTGTGTCAGGACAAAGCTGAGAGTCTCTACTAGAAGAGAAGCTCAAAATAAGCTCTAGAAAACCAACCAAAAATCCACACCAGAGAAACATAAACTAAATAAAATTGTTCCTAGGTGGGTGAACGTTATACAGTTACAATACCATATGTGAAGAGTAAGTATCCATAGTTAATTTTCAATGGCTATATGGGACCTATAGGAATGAGTATGACAGTGTCTTTTAAAGTTCTTTAAAATGCGTTCCAGGTAATGGTGTTGACTCTTTCTTTGTTTACTTCTGGTTTTACCTTCATGTATTTCTGTTGACTTCATATGATAATGATAATTGAACATTAACAATTGCAAATATACGGTTCTTTTCACTTGCGATATTTCTGAACTTACCTATGGTTTGTAAGCTCTCACTGAAGTGGTCTAACAGTAAGTGTGAATGGAAAGTGTTGTCGAAATTTTAAAAATGGATCCAGAAAATTACCAATCAATAAATGGGACTTTTATTCTGTGTTAAGTGGTAGAAAATATAGCAAATAATAAAATTATTAGAGGTGTGGATTAACGTTATATACTGGGAAAGA
>NW_009928567.1:17063-30832 GCF_000696875.1 Nestor notabilis
GAGTCAAAGCAATTTTTGTGAAGGAATCTTTTTCCTTGAAAAGTTCAAAACTTATTGAAGTTGCTGAAAGAGGGCAAACAAATGAGTAATAACGTGAAGAGTATAAAGGGTTTTAATGAAACTAATCTGTCGTGAAATCAAACGAATAAATAAAAAGGAATAAAAACTTTGTCATGCCTTAATAACTGTTTTAAATATAAAGAAAGCTGGGGGCACAAAAAATAAGTTTTCACACTGAAGAGGATTATGGGTTGCCACAATAATCCATACTAAACCCTGAGTTCGTAATTTTCTTAGATTATATAGTAAAGAGATGAATAAAGATAGAGTAAGAGTGGCACAAATTTATTCATGAAGATCCATTTTAATGAAGACGTACCAAGGAAGATTGCAGATATATCTCACTTAGTGACTGGGCAACAGTAAATACTAGTGTAATATTTTGTGCAAATAAATGTAAAAGCCTACACCCTCAAAGTGAAATACTCTAGCTACATACACATCAATGGGCTATAAATGTCCTTTTACAATTCAGAAAGGAGGTCCTGGAATTGTTATGATAATTTTTCTGAAAACATCAGCTGGTTAAGTTGGGAACTGAAAGCAGAAAATACAGTTACAATACTGTATAATTCCACCTTGTAACCATTATTTGAAAACTGGGGCTGTATCTACATAAGCATTTTATTTCCCATCAGCAGAATGCTTCTGATCTTCCTGATCATCCACACTGACTCTATTTTGCTTTATCTTGCCAGGTAGTCTCAGAGCACAGAAAATTGCTTCCTATTGGATGACATTAAGCCATTTAGCATCAAGCTGCTGATGGGTGTTAGGCTACAGGATAAGAACAGACCTATTCTGCAGTAACTCCCACCTTTTCCCACATATGTATAATATGCATTGTGGTTCCTCAATTGCTCTTGACTTCTGCTACTACAGGACTGTACCACTGGCCAGCGTAGATGTAGCATTTGTCACTTCATCTCTGAGCGGATACAACAATCCAGCCACTGTACAGAGAAAGACTGTGCAGTGTAGCAAGATGGGAAAGCAGTAGCAGCTTCTGTATGAAAGTAGTCAAGGACTCTTACATTGCAGAGAAGAATATGGAAAACATGAAGTACTCATTAGACCTGGAGAGCCAGAAGATACCCAAAAGAAGTTGATATCTAAAGAAGTTAATACTAGTGGCTAATAGTGGTAATATTTAGTGAAACTTCCCACTCTTTGAGAACATAATGAAGAGTAGATGTCTTTAGAAAGCAGTCTTGTCATTATCTCTATTTTCAGCAAGGAATATTGAAACGTGAAAAGAAAAAGGTGCTTGTCCAAAGTCATGCAGGAGGAAAATGGCTACAACATGAAACGGATGTCTCCTAAACTCCATCTCTGTGCTTGCCTTGACACTAATGCGAGTCAAACCTTTGTTTGCAAATAGTAGTTTATGAATCAGGCTTCCTACTTCCTTCTAGTAAAAGTGTCTGAGATATACATGACTGAGGGCCTAGTAATTCCATGGTTAATACTGAAAGGTTTTAGACAAAGTATAAGACAGGAAAAAGCCTTCATTTTTTCAATTAGAAGAGTAGGCCATTTATAATAAATTCAGACAGGAAACATGTTCTAGTCAGAGTCAGTTTAGGTTCAGAGGAGGGTGAATTGGAACTCTTTCTGAGGGCTACTCCTGAGAAGAGATGAAATAAATAACACTGCATAAGTAAAAGATTTGTGCAGATGGTGAAGGACTGTTATTTATTAGCTACTTAAATTGTCTTAGCTGCTCACCAATCTCCTATTAGGAAGGGGAAGGTAAGGCTTTTTTAATGGGGTGAGTAAAGATTTAACAATTATCCCCAAAAAATTAAACCATGAGGCAGTATAGGTACTGAGGAGTGTGATAGGCTTCCATGAGGTCTGTTCTGAAACTAGAGAGTCCTTAGATCTAGCAGATAATGATGAAGTAACTGAAAGCTGGAGATTATTTATTTTTAAAAAGATATTAGATAAGATCAAATCAAATAAAATGGATGGCTTTTTTTTCTCATTACAGGCTAAGTAAGGTACTAGTAAAGCAGCGATAAGTCTCACAGGAGTATGAAAGGATGCAAGTTATCACAAGCCTTTCTAAAAACTGTGGTCTAATTCGATTGCAAATCAGTGGGCTTTACATAGCATTTCTGACAGTGGGATAAGTTTTTATTGTGGCTTGACTTTATTTTACTGGGGTCATGCATGAGTTCATGGCTTTTCTTGTGTATACCTCCATGAAGCAAATGCATTTTTTAGGGGTGGTGATAGATTTAGAAGGCAACACTGATGAAAACAAGGATACCAAAGATCTATTTTATGTGCTATTTTTTCTCACACTTTTTTTGTGTAGATTTAGACACTTCTTTGTGTGATATTTTCCTTCTCATGTCTTTTACTGAGTTACTGATCTGTTTGGATTACAAGCACCTCAGACATCTTGTCTGAGCATGTTCTTACTGACAGATATTGAATAAATTAAACTCCTTTGGCCTCCTTTGGGTGTAGCCAGACAGAAGTCCTCTTAGGGGCATGTGACACTAACATGCAGAGTCTGCACTAGAGCTGGATCTTATCTGAGCAACTGGAGAATGTATAGAGTGGTCAGATCCATCTGTTCCATCAAAGCTGTCTAACCTCTTGTTCTGTATGTGTTGATATGATGCTCTGCATAAATATGGTCCTTTATTTTGAAGAAATGCTAAACCGATGACAGTCTGTCGGGGACAGCTACTTTACTGTATCACACATCAGTCATCACTGTATTGTGTAAGTAGTTCCATTAAAATATGTGGAAATATTGAAGAAAAACTTTTCCACATAATGCCAGTTTTATGTTGCCCTAGTTGTCCCCCGTCACCCTCCCTCCCTGTTTGATAGTTTTTAAACCATACAACAGTTATATAATAAGCATGTTTAACATGAGGTTTTGAAAACTGCAAATTAGACCCACATTTGAAAAGAGAGATCGATGTTTAAGTTGTCTTTTCATTCTGAAACATTTCCTCATTTGTTAAAACTTCAGGCTTTTCTTTAACACCCTAATGCCTAGACTCACAAAGACGTTTAAAGCCAACAAGACTACATGCATTAAAAAAATTTAAACTATCTTAAAATATGAAAGGGCTAGAGGTGTCCAAGCAGCCATCTATATTCCTCTATAAGGAAATCATGCAAATGAAAGATCAGAAATTTACAGACTTCTCACAGCATTTCAGGAGGTGAAGTTTTAAGGAAAGTGAATTTTTGAAAGAGTCGTAATGAAAAAACTGGATTTGGTAATGCTGACTGATTAAACAAGTAAACAGAGCATAATTTATTATTTTCAGACTAGCTAAAGGGTAGGTCTCCAGGCTGTCTTTGGGGGATCTTTTTAAAGTGTTGTCTTCTCTAATGTGCTTCTTCCTTCTGAGACAGATGTCTAATTAAATCTATGTTTAATAAGTAGATACTTTGTTCCCCATTTAGGCATCCTGTAATTTTGTCATTAATGGAATGAATAACTGCAAAGTTGCCTTTTCTACCCCCTCCATGGTTACTGCAACTGTCTCTGTTTTGCCTAGGGATCTTGCTAGAAAATCATCTATTCCTCAGCCTCTTGCACTCTTCTCAGCCCTTGAGCTGAGGTTTGGACACCCTTTGCTAACCCAGCCTGGGAACTATCTGTTTTCCCCGACTCTGCCAGGCAACCAGGGTAAGAGTTTGTCATACTCCATCCCTCATTAGTAAACAGCTATTTAACTGCCTCAAGTGTTCACTCTAATCACTGTAGCTGTCCTTTAAAGCTTTCCTGTAATGTTGTTTCAGTTTGTCGGCTTTCAGCTGGTCACGCATTAAGGACAGGTGGCTAGCAATCTATCACGTTACTTTACTCACGGCAGCACAGTTTGACTGACACGAGCTGACATGATCCCACACTTGGTAGCGCAACATGACAGCTTAAAATATGGGATTGGGTCATAACAGCCTTCTTAACACTCCTTATTTATTTCAGACCCAAATTCACGTCTTTTCCTCTATGAAATAAAAACACCCCCACTCCAAAAAAAAACCCAAAAAACCAAAAACCTAATGAAAAACACCCAAAACCAAACCTTTGATGCATTACAGCAATTTCCAGTAATTTCTTTGCTTCAGCAGTGGAGAATTATGAATCTGGGTATTTGCATGAAAATTTGGTATTACTAATCCTTTTTTAAAAAAAAAGTTATTTCTTCTAGTCATTGTTTGATATTGAAACTCTGGGAGGCTAAAAGCTTACAGAGATAAAGCAGGTGGAAAATGCTCTGAAAACAAAACAGATGACTGAATCCTGGCTTAATTTTCTGTCCTGATACAGTCTCTGTATGACCCAAAGCTAGCCACTTAGGCTAGATTTTTAGAAACACTTGGATGCCAAACCCTCATTTGAATAAAGAAATGCTTACTCCTTAATACCTTTAAATAGTTAATAATTTTAGCCTCTAAGTAAGTTTAGTTTCTCTTTGTTTGAATTTTCTTTTTGGCAAATTTGATATCTTCTCCACACTGTGTGGAAAAAATAAGATGTTTGGATGTATTACAGACACAGCTGAGGAAGATGGGTGGAATATATCACTTCTATTTTTCCCTATTCCGGTAAAGACTCCAGACTTCTAATGCAGTGGGAACATTCTGGTAGGAAGCCTTGAAAGCTCCCATATTTTTCTGATTATATCATTTTGGCATTCTAGTGCTATTGTTTTGGCATCTGGCATTTACTCTGCTGGTAAAGATACTTTTACTCAGTGTTTCATGTAGCTACAAGCCATCTGTGTTGTAACTTCATTTCAGACATGGTCTATTCATTGAATCTTGAATTGTATGGCAGTCTGCAGTGCTACTTCCCCCTCCACACCCCCCCCCCCCCTTTTTTTTTTTTGACAGAAGTCTGGTAGTGCAGTATTTAGATAGGAAAACATCCTTCTGTTATAGATAATCTTTCTATTCCTCTTCAGTTTTGGCCACTGTAGACTTAATTTTTTAAGTATCACCCTCTTATTCAAAGTTAAGAAAGGTTATTCAATCCTTCCTATCTCAAATTCCCCACCCGCCCAGTTTTCCCTCATTTTTGCAACCTCCCATAAGCAAAGTCATGGATATTTAAGAAAAGAAAAAGCTTTCCCTGTTGACAGCTGTGACAAATGTTCATCCATTGCTTTCAGCATAATTATTTTCTTAATTGTATCTAATTGATTTTTAAACCTTTTTAAGTTCAAATTAAGACACTTGCAGTAAGAGAAGTTTCTCAGAGTTATGAAGGAATGAAATGTTTCTTCTGTTTCACATTGAAACTAAAATGGAAAGTTCGGAAGTGTATACTTAAAACAAAACAAAGGTGAAGCCATAAGGAAAACACCTTTTGGTATTCAAAGCTCATGGTCTACTACCACTTTTTAAATTTATGCATAAATATATACCTCGATGGAGCTACTGAAAAGAGGAGCATAAATCATACTTAATAATTGAATGCAGCTTTCATGCATCTAAAATTTGGGGTCACATCTGCCTACCTTGCTACATTTGGCAGAGTGTAATAATTATATTCTCTCACAAAAATGAGATTAACAAAAAAAAAAAAAGTCTTTGCAGAGATTATTATCCCTTCAAGAAATTTCAGACCCTTTTCTCAAATTGATAAAAATAAAACCAGCTCTGCTGAAGCCAGCTAAACCCTGCTGATACACGCCTGCAGGGAATCTGTCCTTCCATTCCTGGGTCAGGTTTGACAAGAGTTGCATGACCCACTCGTTTTTTGCTTTGACAATCTCCAAAACAGTTGTTATAATTTTGTCTTGGTGGGAAGGCTTTTTTCAGCCTATTTTGATTTCAAATGTTTTAACATTAAAAAATAGTAAAAGCAGAAATAAAATTTAAACCACATTTGTATATGTAGGTAATGAATTGTTTTACTAAAACAGCAGCACATTTTAGTTTTAGTCTAAAACATTTTGCTACAATTAGCACTGTCTATTTCTGTTCAAAGGCACGAGACTCCTATCTACATATCAAATATTTGTATAGGGAGAGAGTGTATTCTTTCTGCTCACAGAGAAGAAGCAGAATTTCTTCACTTTGGGTAAGTCGAATATTAAAAGAAGAAGTAATTAATATACCTTATTATGGCCTTCTGCACATAATTGCATTTCATCTTGAAAACAAAGTTGAATGCAGTATAGCTGCTGTTTGTTCCTTACCAGTCTGCACCCTGTGGGACTTCGTTGGATGACTTGATTCTCTGTGCAGAAAGCAGCTATAGTAGGTTGAATCAGAGAAGGATTTTGCCCTCATTCATCTTTTTTTTAAGAATGGTGTTCAGGATGGAGGATGAGTCTATACTAATGTTGGGGATGAGGTCAAGAGAAGTTTCTATTTGCTTTAGTTGAATCAAGCCCAGAAATACTTTTGTACAGATCTGTTGTGCCATGTCTAGCCTTATAATGCAACGATTGATCAGGGCAAAGACAAAAATCTCATGGGAACTGAATTTTCAATGTTATCATATGGGAAGAAATGCCTTCTTGACCCTAAGTTTATGTCCTAAAGAATAAAACCTGATAGAAGCTGTCAGTTTTATCTTAAGCTGCAGAGCTATAAGGATTATTATTTCAGCTGAGGATTTTAATATTGGTCTCTGCCTTTGCACAAGAAATGACACTTGTGTAAGGAGATAGCAAGAGCTTTAAGATTTAAAATTAATTTAAACTGCAGACTCTGTAGGGTATGGATATGCTTTCTGTCTGGATTCACACAGACACTGCTAAATTTTCCATTCTGTAACTTTTGCCAAAAAATAAGCAAAAGGTCAAAGGCTTGATTTGAATGCAGCAGTTTGGTTGTCTGCTGCAGCCCCTGGTGGGAGATGGTAGCGGGGAGGGGACAATTGTGGCTTACAAGTAAAATTCCCTGTTCCTATTAGGAAGGCTTGTTGCTCTACACCTCCAACTGTGAGGTGGTTGTGCTTTTTCCAAGGCTCTGGAGCAGATAAGGGAAGTGACAGGGCTGTGGCAATTTCCATTTTGGTAGTCTTCCTCTTGTGCTCAGCCAAAAGTTGATCTCCAGGGATCCATAGCAGATCTATGTCCTCTTTTAGTTGGTGGAAGGGGACAAGGGGGCAGACTAGGGTGGGTGTGAGTGGAGCTGTAATTTAAGTCAGTTTTCTTTCCTCTATCAAACTGGAATTGACTGGTGGGGCTGTGACTAATTGGTGAGATAGCTGGATGGACAAGGCAGGTATGCAGGGTTGGGTTTTTTTCTGGGGACAGTGGTAGATAAAACAAAACCCCATCAATGAAAACAGAAACCTACAAGCTTCCTGGTCTTCTCAGTGCAATAACATGTCTTTTTGCCATCATATGTAAATGGTATCTAGATGTGGATATGGAGGTTACATGAAAGAAGTCCCATAGAATGCAGTAAATGACACCCATAGACTTTCTCTGCACAGTGAATGAGAAGGATGAGGATGGGAGAAACAGGGGTGTAATTTACCTAAAAAATATATTGCTTAATACTATTATTCCACTGTGGTCATTCAAGACACCTGGGAGCAATTCCTCCACTTTCCTCCTGTGATGATTATCCAAGAAAGGATCAACATTGCTTGCTGGGTACTTGTGGGACTGAGGTATCTCATTTGTGAGGAAGTGTTCTAATATCCTTGATGCAAAGTGATTCAGATGGCAGAATGGAGAGAGAAGGAAGTCGCGGTTTTTGAGGCTGCAAAGGGCATGGAGACTAGTAGGTTCCACACAGTCCCAAAGAGCCAGGGGAATTGTTTTGTTGAGATGATTGCAGCAGAGTCCTTTTTCTTAATTGAATCTTGGGTGTTAAATCAGGAGTTGTGCATAGCATGCAGCTAGAGATGCTGGAAAGTATCCAAAAAGGTGAGTGTCAAGGGGGGACAGGAACAATGTCAGATGAGAGGGTGAATCCTTCAGACCAGTTACATCGTAGGGATACGAGCTGGCCAGGATTTTTCCTCTTTTGCTGATTCTTGAAAGGCCTTTGTGGAAGAGTTCTGGAGAGACATTTTATAGAAGAGAGAACCATGTATTGTGTTTCCTCTGCTTCAAAACTGAGGAAGGATGGGGGCTTTTTTTCCACAAGAAAAGCTGCGCAGAAAGCGTTTGAAAAATCACTATTTGCCTGTCTTAGGCAAGGTCTCTGGGAAACGAAGGCCACATGCTACCTTGTTGGGAGAGACTAAAGCTAGGAGAAAACAAAAAGAGAAGTCAACCAAGGTAAGGTTGGTTGTGTGGCAACAATAAACCAATGTATTGCCCTTTCAGATAAAACCAGTGTATTGACCTCTACAACTTGCTGTGTGCAAAAAGTACGAGCTGCAACTATTGGCAGCACAGTGTAGATCAGATTTATTGATCCATCAAGTTGTTACCTAGGGAAATGGCAGTTGGAGCCTGAACACTGGCACTATGCCTCTATGTCAGCATGGATCAGGAAGGACCAGCCAGAGGACAGAAAAATGCAACAAACTGCATGTGGTGATTGATGCGACAACGCCAACTTGGGACAACATTTCCCTGTAGCTCACTGCTGGAGACCTAGAAGGCGGCTCTTAGTTGCAGAAAACATATTGGGAATGCCTGAAAACTGTCCTGGATAGGAGATAAACAGGGGAAATTAGGAACTGATTAAAAAGCTCTCAGTCTTTCACATGTTCTTACATATTTTCCACTGAAAACTAAGAAACAGGAGAGATTTTGGGAGGAAAGTGGCTGATAGGCCTAAGAAAAGAAAAAAAAGGAAAGAAAGAGAAAAAAGGTGTTGGTAATTGTAGAACTCTCCAGGCAATTTTAGGTACCTGCAATAAAATACTTTACGAATAACAGTCATAACTGCTTGCTTGACTAATTGGCACTTTTTCAGAATCCAAAATGTCACCTTTAAGAACTATTTCTATTTACTGACTGTGAATGTTCTTTCTGGTATATATTTAGCAGTCTTAGAGATTCCTTTCTTTCAAAAACCAGGCTTTTCAAATTAAATAAATTATTTTTGTTCAATTTTAAGTAGTCATCCGTAAGACATCCAGCATAAAACATGCTGTCTGTTGTTCACTGGTACTGTCCTGACTTAAAATTTCCTAATGAAGGGTCTCAGCAGACCCTAGAAAATCTCAGTGGTTAGCCTATGATCTCCTAACATTATGATAGTGCATGGTGAAACTGAAATGCTCACAGTTCCTTATTTCTACTATCAAGATCTTTAAAACTCAGTTCAAGAGTCTCGAGGTAGCTAGGTGTATTGCCTTTGCAATCAGCACATGCTTGGCATTAAATATTAGCTTAAATGACTTAACCTTCCCTTTTGATTACAAATTCATGGTGTTCAGCCTCATAGTATCTTCTACAGTGATTTGAATTTTATTTGAGAAACTTACTTTATGATAATAAAATATCACCTGAACACTAGAATTACATTGAGGGGAACTATGATAATGTAGGAATCATTTAATAGTTGTGGCATAATTAGTTTAAAATTATGTAAACAGTTCATGTGTAATTATATTTTTATTTTAAATAGATTAATTATTTATGAAATATTAAAGCACTGAACTGTCATGGACTGTAAGAAAATAACACTGCTAGACACACAATGAATCAGAGTTCTTAGCAAACTTTCATTAGAATATTTTAAAATCATCCAATATTTAAAAAGATTGGTTACAGGAATACTCAGAAGTCATGAATTGTAAACAAACATATGTATTAAGTTATTGAAACCTTAGATAGAAAAATTCCGATTGACTACAGTTCCTGGAATAGTAGCAGAATTTTGTTTATGCCATAGTATCTAAATAGAATCTTAGAGAGTTGGGAAGATTATAGAAACACTCCAGTATAATAATAGAAAATTCAACATATTATAGATTTATAAAAATGCCCTACCATCTTGCTTGTACACTTTAAACGAGCATGACAATATGTCAATTATGGAATCCAGATAAACCAGAAAAGTATCTTTCATCTTTAAATACTCTCTCTCCTGTCAAAAACACCTCCAGAACAAACTGCACAAAAAGGGACCCCAATAGAAAGAGAGAAAATTATGTATATAAAGGGGTTTATGTCTTTTTTACCAGGCTAAACTTTGTTCACAGAACCAAGTCAAAGAAATAAACTCTTGGGAAATACAAATCAATGAAGAAGCATTTTCAAATATGTCTTATCTCTAATTAATCATGTAATACTCAGAACAAAGACCAAATTTCTTCAAAGTTCCCAGTTTTCCCTTTCATGCAAATAAAATATTTTCTGGGTTCACTGGTTTAAGTGCCATTCAATTCATAACTGGATTTTTTTCCTCCCATCCTCCCATGCCAAACTATTTCAGCAGCTTTGGCCTATCTTTATGGAAATTTCTTGGGATAACTTGTTTCTAGTTTTTACCAACTGTGTAGTAGAATGTTTGCGTTAATCAGAGTTTCATATTTTGGGCTCATAGTCACCCAAACTCTGACATATTTTACTTAAAGGAACCCTGGAACAGGGATGGACAGCAATTTTGGTATCCACGTGTGTTCAAGTAGGCACATAGCTAATAAATGTCCTGCCTGATTCTGAACTTGCAGCTGTGAAAAGGAGACTATGGGAGTTAACAGAAGTTGTCCTCTGCTGCCATCTGTCAGGTCATGGCATTGTTTTTTCTTCCTTAATTGATACATTATGCAGTCTGTTTGTTTCCAAAAGGAGTGGGTGATTTTCAGAGACTGGATGATAGCTGGGGAGCAACATCAGGTTATCATGGGTAACCAGCCCAGCAAGTGAACTGCAATAGCCATTCTTGGAAGTGTTACATGTGGCAAATAAAATTAAAGAAACTATCTTTCAGATTTCAGTGAGGGTAAGTTAAGGTGAATGAAATTATTTGTAGACGAGGCATACATACGCACATGGTAGCTGCCACAGCTTAGTTAGCCCTGAGTTATCAAATCATATCATGTAAATTCATTACAATTCTGACATCACAGACCTTTATTAGAAGAAAACAGCCTTTTCATTTTTGCAACATGAGACTGTATTTATCAAATACTTTGTGATCATTCAGGCATATGAATGAAAGACTACAAATGGAATGGGGTATGTTTTATTAGTGGAACCACGTGTACAGAAATGATTGCTTAAGGATATTCCAGTGCTGTAGAAGAAAGCTAGAAATTAGGACATGGTGAGCAGTCTTAGCTGAACAGAGTACATCTTATATGTTGCATTATGTGCCCTTATTTTATTGACCTCTGATGTATTGCCTCACATATCATATCAGAGGGCTTTCTCAGCTGATGCAGGAGGCTACTACAAGATTTTTTTAATGCAAATCTCTCCTCCAGTGTCCCCTCTGCTATAAAATTGGGAAACAAATGAGAGCTTGATGAATAGCAGATGAAATTTATTGGCAGTTACATTTATTTTTCTATCATTTATATAAAACATGAAGTATCTATATCTCAACCTTTATATATGTGACTGTAACCATATTTTTCCAGCCTGTGCACAATGCTTGTATTCTAGGCTCATAAGCTGTGTGAGAAAAGGCCCTCTGAGTGTTTGAATTACTCTTAGCACGACAGAGCCTAAAGAATGATTTGTACCTTTGGGCACTACAGTCATGTCACTATAGAACATCTGAAATGTGTTCTGGAATATGGAACTGAAAATTAGATGGGAAGTACTAGTTGTATTGCATATGTTATGATCAGCCTAATTTGTAAGTATTGAAGTGGCGGGTCTTCAGAGGGACATCAGGAAATGTCTAGACAAACACACAATAGCTACAGCTCACATTTACAATGTAGACTTCCCTCCCATTGATCTCCAAAGGCAGTGAGAACAAACTGACAAGACTGTAGTGACCACCACCACTCATTCTTTTTATCAAGGGGCTGCTTTGGAGCAGATAGGTCACATAGTATCTACCTGCTCAAATGGCAATGAGTCTTAGACATATGATGTGCACCATGATGATGAGCTTAGGGAAACAGAGATATTTCTTATTATGAACAGATGCCAAACTGAAAGAATTTTGGCCAATTGAAATGTGTTGCAGACTTGAGGGTTGAGAGACCATTGACACTCTTCCCAACTCAACTCAAATCTTAAGATTTAGGTCTTAACACAGAGAAAATCGTTTTTGAGGGGTAGGAATGAGGCATTAAGGGTGGGGTGGGAAAAGTAGTTCTGAACCTAGCAGCTAGGAAGGGTTATGTGCAACTGCCCCAAGTACAGGCAGATCTGGAAAGCAGAGAGCAGCAGCACTTTGTGGAGCCTGTTGGAAACCTTTTCAGTAGCCTAGTTTAAAAATGGAACTTAACTGTCTGTATATACCTAAGTTTATAATTCACTTTGTGGATGTTTTGTTCTGCATATCTTGTGAACACTAAAGATGTATTTGCATGCTATAAATAACTATTGATATTTCACATAAGACACACTAAACATACTCCAGGACTGAGGTCTTATTGATTTAGCCATTACTTTTCACATTTCTTCTTTACCATTAGAAGATTTGCCACTCACTGCATTTTATAATTATTGCACTCTTGAATTTTAAATGCTGCCAGAATTACCCCTGCATTTCAGCTAATAAAAAAAGAAAGACTAGTGTATTAGATTCCTTGTTTTTTTAATCTCAGGTTTATGTTTTACATTATCATGTCTGGATAGATAACAGTGAATCATAATATATAAATACAATCTTACTGACCATATGTCTACACGGAGGAGGAAAGCCCTAGCTTAATCAGTACCTTGTGCTAGCTTACAGTTTACAATACTGGTCTGAGAAGCTATATAGAAATAGAGTAGTGTCAGCTATGGTAAATGAAATCACCACCTTCTCCTGCCATACTGCCACACACTTTGAATTTCAGTATTGTCTCTTTACTTTCCCCGTGAATGCATCCTGTCTTGAGCTGCACACACCACACCCCTGAGGGTCCAAGAAAGTGTAATTGCAAGCACTTACTATGAACAACACATTAAATCTCCGAAAAATAATAAGCTTTAAGTAAGGTTTCTAAAGAACATGAAGTGGTTCTTTGCTTCATTAGAAAATAAGCATATGTGTGCATATGTGCGCATATGTGCAAATATAGGTAAGTAGCAAATAAAAGACAGGGTAGGTACAATGTGGGCCCTCTCCAGAAGTTATCGGGAGGACTGGTTACCCTGAATTTGGAGAAGGCTGAGGTTCTTAATGACTTCTTTTCCTCAGTCTTCACTAGTAAATGCTCAGACCACACCACCCACGCCTTGGAAGGCCAATGCAGGGACTGTGAGAATGAAGACCTCCACTGTAGGAGAGGATGAGGTTCGAGACCACCTTAAGAACCTGAACGTGCATAAGTCCATGGGACCTGATGAAATCCATCCACGGGTCCAGAAGGAGCTGGCGAATGAAGTTGCTTGGCCACTGTCCATAATATTTGAAAGGTCAT
The DNA here is from genome assembly GCF_000696875.1 of Nestor notabilis. Lineage (NCBI taxonomy): Eukaryota > Metazoa > Chordata > Aves > Psittaciformes > Psittacidae > Nestor > Nestor notabilis. The sequence goes on from NW_009928567.1 coordinate 30,568, forward strand.
GGCAGTCAGGTGTAGTTCCAGATGATTGGAAGAAGGGAAATGTAACCCCCATTTTCAAGAAGGGGAAAGTGGAAGACCCAGGAAACTATAGACCAGTCAGTCTCACCTCTGTGACTGGCAAAATCTTGGAGCAGATTCTCCTGGAAAGAATGCTGAGGCACATGAAAAACAGCGAGGTGGTTGGTGACAGCCAGCATGGTTTCACTAAGGGGAAATCCTGCCTGACTAAGTTCCTGGCCTTCTGTGATGGGGCTACAGGACTGAT
>NW_009928568.1:0-4958 GCF_000696875.1 Nestor notabilis
GACTGCTGTAGCTGAACCCAGGACACTTTCCAACACTAACTTGTGTTTGAATGAAATCAAATTGGGCAACATTGTGGTAATTTTGGGGTCTAAGCATTTAACCAAAATAATTCACTTGTCAGCGAAGTGAATTTCCTAGAGATGTAGCAAGGTAATTTTATGGCTAGCTCTTTCTCTGGATGCATGTAGTCCTTCACATAAAGCAGGACTCCAAACACTCAGAGACAACAAAATACAATTTCCAGGCCTTTAAATAGAGGTTTTTTTCCCTCAGTGGAGAAACTGCTGGAAAGACTTAAGTAGTCCATGGTATCTTGTTTCTCTTGATGACAGGCAGTTCATTTATATCCTTTCCATATACATGGTGGTATTTTTAAAGATTTTCCCTGAAGTCTGCAATTTGCATATATCTCTAGCATTGTAGATTCTTCTAAAGGTCTGGATTTTGCCTGAATGTATCATCGGGCTGTACTGGGTCTGTAGGCTACCCATTATTACTCATTTACAGTATTATGTTAATATTGCCTGCTCTACTTCTGGCACCTACTCCTCACTGGAAACTAATTTAAAAGAGTTTGCAAAAAGAATGTATTATAAGTAAAATACTTACCCACTCCTTGTTTCGTGCAGTCACCAGCTGCTGTTCTTGTGAATGGAGCTATTAGGAAGTTAGATGTGTCAGAAGGAAAAAAAAAAGGGGAAAAAATTTGAATAGAAGGATATTTTCAAATCATACTGAAAGCATAAAGCACAAAATTAGATAGAAATCCCAAACTGAAATAGATTTCTAACTATTACAAATATGTCATTAACAAAATTGATTATTAAAATATCCAACATTTTGGATAATTTCTTTAGAATTTTGGCAAAGAATGAATTACTGAAAGGAATTCTGTATTTGATGAATTGTCTAATAATATGCTAATAGAGTTTTTTTTTCTTACTACTTCTCATTAATTCAGTTGCATCTGGCTCTCTCCTTCGTACCATCCAAGCTCTAGTATTTTTCCTATAAATTCTGTGTTTATAGGGATCATTTTATTTTTGATTTCAGGAACATTTTCTCATTTGTGAGAAGAAAATAGGACATATCTAAGAATTTTCTCATGATTCACAGCACATGATTCTTTCCTTGTTTTATAGTTATTACTTGAGTTTCCAGAAAATAAGCCATTACCAGACATTTTAGAATTAAAAGATCATTTATTTTTCAAGTCATTGCCAAAATGCCTTTCAATCATTATGTTTTGTCTTCATAAAAGCCTTTCAAGTTTACTGAAAAATTGAGATTTTACAGCATTCACTGAAGTGCTTTTGAGAAGGACAATATCCTGAAGATATAAATCCAATTATTTCATTTCCATGAAATTAGCATGGTTAAAGTTGTTTTGATTCCTGAGGGGAGCCTTTTCTAAGTTTCCTAAAAAGAAAGCAGAACATGATACAGTAAAACTTACAATCAAGTAAGGGGAAGGTGAATGTCAGACATTTGCTTTCTGGGAAAATTTGTAGCCATAGTCAAAATCTGTCATAGCCTCAATTCCTAAAAAGGATCAGACCCAAATTCTAGGCCAAAAATTTTGAAAATTTTCTTTTACAGATTGAAACATATGGGCTTTGTTTTTCTTTTTATCTGTTTTCTTGTGGTTTAGGGTTTTTTTAGTTAGATAGAATTTCTGATTGTTCCAAATCTGAAAGTAACTGATTTTTCATAAGCTATTTTTACTTTCTTGTAACAGATTTTTCAATTAATAGGATACCAAGTAGACCTGATATGATATTACTCCAATGGACAATTTTCTAGAAATCAGGGAAAAGTAAACACTAGGACAGATTGATCATAAGAGATCAAGCAGACTCTTGTGGTCTAAATAAATGCTCATTAAGCCCTCCAAGAGTCAAACACATATCCAGACTAAACTAGTTCTCTTTCATAAAGGTTTTTCTTTCAATTATATCTGAAAGGCCAGATACTGCGATCCTGTTGAAAGGCATGTGATACGGAAGACATTGAAAGGAAAAATTACTAAAAAACCCATACCAAGCTAAATTAATCTCTGACCCACTTTTAACAAACACCAAAATCCAAGACTTCTTCCAAATTTCAGAAAAGAGTACATAATGTAGAAAATTAAGAAACATCTGCATTTCAGCCATATGAAGAATACATGAAAATTTACAGAAATGCAGACACCACCCCCCCCCCGCCGATGATTCAGCTGTAAGGCAGCAACTTCATGTATTTTGAACAAAAAAAATTAGATGTAAGAGCTCAGAACAAGTAATGTACTTAATTAATAGACTACACAGAGAATGGAATTAATTTAAAATAACTTCAAATACCTGCAATGCAAATTGCAACATCTAATCTAGTCTTTCTTGTTTCCTGTTAAATTTAATGCAGTGAAATAGGTCTTTCCAGGATTCATTTGATCAACCACATCTGAGAATTTTTTTTTAAAGATTAAATACATTATATAAGATCAAGCAATTATAGTTCATATGGTAGCTGACTATGATATTGTATGAGACAGTACACCTGACCATTGTCCAAATAGCTTTAGGAATTGGTTATTACCATAGTAATCTGTATGTAAGAATATCTCCATTCTTCACATAAATATTCCGTTAAGTCTTGTATAGGCACATATGGTAAGCATATCAGCTCAAAACAGGACTACAGTAATTTCTGAAGCTGTGTGGGGAGTATGGTATCAGCCACCAATAAATATTTGGAATAAAAGTTGTAGACCTAAGGTGTACAAAATACTATTGTTTGTTGTAAGTCTTTTTCAAAAACTTCAGTTTTGCATCCAGTTCCCTGCAAAAGGGTCAGATTTTACAGGATCAGATTTTGGTTTAACTTTTTATGCCATTTACAGGTATGCCTTTTACAGGATGATAGACTAACTATCCATGCACTGAAATGGATCATTTTTGGTTACTTTTTTCTGGGCTGCAAAGGGAGAAACAAACAAGAAAGAAATGTACTTGTGTGCCATCTCTGAACCACTCAAGAACAGCTTTAAATTAAAGGCACTTCATTTTTTATTTACCTTCTTTTCAGAAGTTAAAATTGTGGAAGAACAGACAATGGTTCTCTCTTATCCTGAAAACCACTGACATTTTTATTATTATGAGCACATATTGACCGTTGAGATTATAAGGTTTTTCTTTGTGCACTGAAGCTCAGATTGTTCTTTCTCACAAGTTTATCAAGCTATTAGTCAGTTCTTCAACCACTGCTTTTGAGTTTAGTGCACCTCAGAAAAAGGCACCATGTAATTTAAAAGAGCATGGTGGATACAGCTGTGTAAATGAGCAGCCTTCATATTACACATTAGAATAGAAATTACTGCATCCAAGAGGCAACTTTAAACAAAAATGTACTGTTAGAGGAAAGGAGGAAAACCTTCAACTCATCTAAAGGTATTTAAATGCCAGGTCTACAAGTAAACCCATCGAGCAAAAATCAGCACAGATGCAAACTTCTCCAGATAGTACATCAATTTACTCTTCATTTATTCATAAACATATTTATTTCAGCTCTGTTAAGTATAATTTGCCCTTTTTTTCTTTCCCTCTCTTTTTTTTTTTATTTTTTATTTTTTTCAGTCATTAGCTTCTTTTTAAGGGAAAAATATTCTGTATTATAGTTTAGACCCTTACTGAATCATATGGATAGATATAACTTGTGAATGATGCAAAGGTTCTCAAACAAATTCAGTGCTCTACTTAGGCATAAGCTTTAATGGCACTGTTTAAATCAGAATTTATCTAAAAATCCCTGTAGAATAAGCAGGAATTCTAATTCAGTGTTCTATAACAGATAGTGTAGCAATATAGAAATTAATAATTTAGGAAACCAGGGAAGAAATTCCTTTGTTATAGAGTCCATTGTCCTACTTCAAGCAATCCATACCACATTCTCTTTTTTGCAAACTAATCAAGATCCATATTTAAACCAGCTTCCCTGATAGAAGAATGTTTCAACTTCTCACTTTTCTGAACTAAAAACTCGTAATTAGTTTTCACTTTGAAGTGATTCACATGCAATCTATTCACCTTCAGTCTACATGCAGACAAAACAAGCAGGTACTTTGACCAATAGATTCTCGGGGCAATAAAACATCAGACAACTCTGCCTATACCAAAATTATAGTTTTGGTATAGAAGTCTTTTTGCAGTAGTGTTTTTGCTGCTGAAGGAGATGCACACAGAACAAATTATCAAGTTAGTTTACATATTTCTGACTGTACAGCATTTTCATAGTCATCTTATTCCCTTTGTATCATTTACAACCAGACATTAAGACAGCAAGCTATTCCTGCTTCTGAGAGAATTTTAAGCATAATATTCATGTGTCCTTTTTTGTAGTAATAGTTGCATCTTGCTGTGGAAAATACTGCCAGAGTACAAGACAATGCATTTGAGAAGTGGCTATTGAGATTATCATTTATTTTACCATATGATTGTCATATTCAGAAAAAACAAAAAGGTAACTTTTATTATCTTTCCGTAGTTCACTTCTACGAGTAGTTCACTCATCATGTATCATAAATTACTATTGGGTGTGTGACACCCAGTTTTGGAAGTTAATTGAGACAGTATTATATTTGCCTTTGTAGTGCTGTTCTACGTCTTTCCCTTATCTCAAAGAATGCTCTTTCCAAATTGAGGTTTTGCAACTCCAAAACGCCTCACTCCTCATGAAACCATTTTGCAATTTAATAATCTTTCAGAGGTAATTGCTGTCTTCATAATTTTTTTTCCTTCAAAATAGACAGCTGAAACATTTCAAAATATTGAGTGTGAGTCTCAGAACATATTAACATATAAACTATTCTGAAAGTTCTGCATCTTAAACTTAGTAAGGATAGAACTGGTTCATTACTAGGTAACAAGTTAATCAGCTGATAACTTGATCAGTTAAAATAATCTTCTTTAGAGAAAGAGTG
>NW_009928568.1:4989-9293 GCF_000696875.1 Nestor notabilis
ATTGAATGTATGTTTTGTTAGAGTGAAGGTTAATAACCTGAGGAAAGTATGATGGGTTTTACAACTTGCTATTTGCTTTGGCTTCTTAAGGGCTAGGAACTGCAGGGAGTGAGACACAGTTACCCTGTGTTAGATACACTTTTGTAACACCGGTGTCAGACTAACATCAGAGCTCTTCTGAACTAACAATTCTTGAAGTCAAATCTCAGTCAGTATGTAATGAGTTATTTGGAAGAGGGACTGTTTGGAGTGTAAATTTCATGCCAATCTGGAGGTTAGGTTGCAAATTACTAAATGCAGTATGGATTAAAAGCAGGATTTTTTATTTTATTTTTTTTTGTTGGTTTGGTTGCAGCACTGTCTTTCATTTCACAACACAAACGAATATGGATTTTTACCTTGTGGTGGTCTTTGTAAATTAAATCTGCTCCAAAAGAATATTTCCATATTTCTGTCTGTTTTTTTCTGCTGTAGAATCACCTTTTTACTGACCCTGAGTTTGCAGATACATTCATGCCTGCTATGTGAGAACTATCTTGCAAGATTTTTTCTTTTTTTTTTATTTTTTTTCTTTTTCTCACTGGCACATTTATTTAGCACTCAGTGTACTGAAGAGAATATATATTTTCCAATGGAAAATAAACTCATTAAGGTCAGCATTCTTAGCAACTGTAGCAATCAGCTGATTATTAAATGCAGTTCTTTTTATGCCCTGTAATGTGATCAGAACAAGCCCATATGGTCCATAATTTAGAACAACTTTTCCCCCACAGAAGATTCTTCATAATCTTGCATTAAAGGGAAAAACATAAACATATTAATAAACCAGTATTTAAAAAAGTAATACCAGTTTCTTTATTAGCGACCTCGTTTCTTACAGAAATGACAGATACTCAAAGAATATTTTCATACCAAGAAACAGTATGCAAAAGTGCAATCAGAACACTGCTTGTGTGCTTCTGTATGTAATAATACTTTTCATAGGGGTGGGAAAACAATCTTACAAAATACCCTTGGGATTTGATTTTTTGCAAATAAAACACAAATGGTCTCAATGGTGCCTCTCAGTATAGTTCTAGCTGAAAGGCCAATTAGCTAGTATTTTAGAGATGCTTTCAAGATGCATTGATTTTTTGCTAACTTTGTCAAATGCTCTTTCTGCAAAGCAGCCTGATTGCACTTCCAGCTAAAGTTGATATAGAAGTTTCCTTCAAAATATTTTTGACAGATATGGTAAAGCAGAAATCTTCCGTATTCATATGTGTTTCTTGCTGATTTATCACTATATCTAATCACTTATTAATCTGAGGATTAGCCAGCTACAGGTGACCAAGTCAGTTTACCTGTGAGAGCTTTCATTCAGAAGCTTGTGTACAGTTAACAGAAAAGCATGTGTTTCAAAGCTAAAAAAACATAACATGAATAACAGCTCTGATACTACTCATGATTCCTGGATACTAACACATTACTTATTATCTACAGCCTCTGGCTCTCTGTGGTTTTCTATGCCTTGTACTGCTCATCCCTTTCTTTTCCTACACCTAGAGTGCAGATCTTTAATCAGATTGTTGTGTTTTGAAATACAGGATTTTACTTTGTACAAACAGTCCTGTCAGAAAAGCTAGGGCTGAAGAGTCATAAATCTAGTTGTTGTTGCTGCATTTTACTTGATTTGGGGAGGGTTGCTCACTTGTTCATTTGTTTCACAGATTCAGGGAACAATTTAGGTTGGAAGTGACTTCAAAAGTAGCTCATTTTCATTTAGCCTTCTCCACTTTGGCCTGAAGCCACCCAGCTGCCTCAGCTCCTCCAAATAGGTTATATACTTCAGGTCCCTGGTCATCCTGGTGGCCATCTACTGGACTAGTTCTTGTCTGTAATGCCTGTTGTGTACTGTAGGATACAAAAGTGGACACAGTATTCCAGATGTGGTCTCAAGTGCTGAACAGAGAGGAGTAACAACTTTCTTCAACCTGCTGGCTGAACTCTTGCTACTGTGACTTAGTATGCAGTTAGCTTTCACCCCTACAAAGGCACATTGTTGACTCGTATTCAACTTCTTGTCAACCAGGACACTATGTCCATTGTAAAGAGTTTCTTTCCTGCCAGTTTGTCCCTAGCTTCTAACACTGTGTGTTCTTGTTGAACTTCATGAATTTTTTTCAACCCGTATCTCCAGTCTGCTGAGCTCCCTTTAATTGGCAGCACTCCATAGCATATTTACCATTCCCTCCCAAGTAGGTGTCACCTGCGAACTTGCTGAAATTGCACTCTGCTTTGACCCAGTTTAATAGCGAAGATATGAAACAGCATTGACCTTTGAGGAATGTAATTCAGAACTGACTGCCAGGCACACTTTGAACTTTTGGTCACTACTGTTTGACCTTGCATTCATTTTAATATTGAAAAGGGAAACTTTCTGCAATCACAGAAATACTGAAAACCTCCTTTGACTTTGCTTTTTTAAAATTCAGTTCTTCCAAAGAACCATTTGCAACAAAAGATATGCCAGATTTACTTGGTTTATATATAATACAAATACTAGACAGGGAACTTCCACAAAGGCAAGGCAAGGCCTACTGACTAATCAGGGTTTCTGTGGACCCTCTATCCTTGGGTGGATTATACTGTGTCAAATAAAATGAAGCATTCCAGATAATATTACTGATACAAAGTAACAAGTACATCCTGAACAAAATCAACTTACCTGCAGTGTTCCTTCACTCCTTAAGAACATTCTTTCAGAAGAAATTTTAAAGAAGCTCTGACATTTTTTTTTCTGTGAAGGAATAACTTACTTCACTGCTGAGCTTTTTCACGTAGTGTTTATTTTCTACTTAAAGAAAGTATGTCTCCCTAGAAGCCCTGATTACAAGTGGTCCAACTGCTTGAATGGACAAATGGGACTGAGTAGGAAAAAAAGATTTCCAAACTGGACATCTCTATCTCACGGCGCAGCCTCTGACAACAGAAGACTTAGCAGGAAAATAAAAGTCCTCTGCATAGGTAGATATAGGATAATCTAGCCTAACTACATTTTCTCTTGATATATGATATTCAGGAATGAGCTTACACTTTGAAACATGTGGCTCAATTTCTCATTACTTTTCTGAAAACCTTTGGTGGTTGAGTGTTCTGCAGTGCAGCCACATAGTACATGAAATATAATTTCTTTCTCTCTTAATATTTGAACTTTCTAATGTTAGCTGAATGCTCCTTTACACGTCTGAAGACATAAAGTACATACTCCTATAGAACATGTTCTCTTGACCACTCCATTATATATTTTAATCAAAACCTTATTTCTAGATGAGGGTTCTAATCTATTTGCGCTTTCTTCAGAAGAAGTGTTTTTAAGTCAAATTTTCTGAGATACGAAGACCAGACTGAACAAATATTCCAGGTAACATTTTAGCTGTTAATTTATGTAAAATCACTATACAATTTTAGGATTATTCTTTATCATATTCCTTACATAATCTAACATCCTGTTGAAGGAGCCTTTCATAGAATCATAGAATGGTTTGGGTTGGAAAAGACTTTAAGATCGTCTAGTTCCAACCCCTCTGCCATGGGCAGGGACACCTTGCACTAAACCATGTCGCCCAAGGCTCTGCTCAACTTGGCCTTGAATATCTCCAGGGGTGGAGCATTCACAACTTCCTTGGGCAACCCATTCCAGTGCCTCACCACCCTCACTGTGAAGAACTTCTTCCTTAGATCTAATCTAAACTTCCCCTGTTCAAGTTTGAAGCCATTACCCCTTGTCCTACCACTACAGTCCCTAACGAAGAGTCTATACAGTTGAATCTGTTATATGTCTTAGTTTCTCCTCCTTCACCTGGAATGATGCTCACCCTGCCACTGCTCCTCTGGGTCCTGAGGTCTGGATGGCATATGCTGGTGCTGAGGTGGGGTGTATTACACAGGGTCTTCTGCATCTGGAGTCCTTCGCTGGCAGGATTACGCTGAAGTTGATCACTGCTTCTTTGGTCTAGGATTCACATGGCTTATTTTCCATATGTTAGGTGACATACTTTATATCTTTCTGCTGCTTCACTGGTCTGTAGTTCCATATTACATCCGAATTCATCATATATGGTACCTATTACATATGTTAAGTACTATTTCTGTATTGTCTTTGTCACTCCTAAACCCCATTTTGTTCAGGTCTGCATTTCTGTAAGGGACCATGGGTGAGCTTTGTATAGCTGTGGGGCCTCCAGGGCTACCATGTGTCCCATTTCTGACCATCCCATGCCTGTGCACATTGTATTCAGGGGTTTGGGTATTTAGAACATGGG